>NW_028086431.1:487166-631646 GCF_014824575.4 Sturnira hondurensis
CAGGCAAGAAGGGGCTGGAAAGAAGTATTCCAAGTCATGAAATCCAAAGACCTACAGCCAAGATTGCTTTATCCAGCAAAACTTTCATTTAGAATGGAAGGACAGATAAAGTGCTTCTCAGATAAGGTCAAGTTCAAGGAGTTCATCATCACCAAGCCCTTATTATATGAAATGCTAAAGGGACTTATATAAGAAAAAGAAGATGAAAAAGATGAACAGTGAAAGGACAGCAAACACACAGTTATTAACAACCACACCTAAAACAAAAGCAAACCAAGAAGACAGCTAGATCAGGAGTGGAACCATAGAAATGAAGAACACATGGAGGGTTAGAAACAGGGGGGTGGGAGGGGGAGAAGAGGGGAGAAGGCACAGAAAATAGCATAGATGGTAGGCAGAAAATAGATAGGGGGGAGGGCGAGAATGGTGGGAGGAATATAGAATCCAAAGAACTTGAGACATGTGGTTATAAACTAAGGGGGGGAGAATGGTGGGGGAGGGAGGGTGTGGGTGGAGGGGATTGAAGGGGGGGAATAGAACAACTGTAATGTTATAATCAATAAAATATATAAAAAAAGAAAAAAAATAAATAAATTTAAGAAACACAAAATACATGTTATGTTTTTATAGTAGCTGCAGGGTAATGTTACAGCAATAACAATCTCATCAGTTTGTGAAAGCACTTAGTATACAATTGTCAATATGGAAACTGTTCACATCATTTATTAAAATCCAAATATAGCAGTATTTCACAAGGGAAATACAAAAAGACTAGAAACCTGGTTCTTCAGTAGACCTTCATATCAAGGTTGAGACCTGGATATGAACCTAAATACTTTGTAGAACTAAAAATTTAAGTGTCATAGTCATAATATTCCAGCAGATATATGAGTATAATTTGAAAAAATTTTAAAACACTTTATTTATTTATTTTTTGAGAGTGGGGAAGGGAGGGAGAAAGAGGGAAAGAAACACGGATGTGAGAGAGAAACATCGATGAGTTGCCTCTTGTATGCATCCCAACCAGGGACCAAACTCACAGCCTAGGACTGTGCCCTGACTGGGAATCAAACCAATGACCTTTAACTTTGTGGAACAATGCCCAATAAACTGAGCCACTGGTCAGTACTGATTTGAAACATTCTTGACATTTAACATATTCATGAACTTGAGGGATAGAAAGAATGAGGGTAGGGTAGTTATGCGTATTTCATAAAGAAAATAAAGTTTGGTGTTTTTTTACAATGCATTGCAATTTCACTTATATAATTTCAAATTGAGGGCCAGTGAAAAGCTAGTGAATTAGAAGAAATCAAGGAAACAGGAATTATGTCGTGGCAATGTTGCTTGTATCACTTTCTTCACCTCTCTGGAGCTCCATTTTGTCATCTGTACAATGAAGGTTTGACCATATGATCTGAAAAGTCAGCTCATTCTTTTTCTTTTTAATTAGTAGTCATTGCCACAAGAGGAAGAGTGAACATTCTTGAGAAAAACCCTTCAGTGGAAAATACCCTGTCTCATGAACCTAGAGGACATTATGCTAAGTGAAATAAGCCAGACATAGAAAAACAAATGCTACATACCACTTATACGAGCAGTATAAAATAGCCAAACTCACAGAAGCAGAGACTAGAATCATAGTTATTGCGGCGGGGGGATGGAGAGTTCCTATTCGATGGGCTTCAAGTTTCAATTATGCAAGATGAATAAGTTCTAGAGGTCTGCTGTACACATTGTGCCTATGGTTAATAGGATTGTATTGTACAATTAAAAATATGCTAAGAATGACTATCATCATATGATCTCACCTATAATAACATATAAATAAATGTCAAATTACCTCACCTATAAGTGGAACCTAATCAACAAAACAAACAAGGAAACAAAATATAACCAGAGACATTGAAATTAAGAACAAACTGACTGTAACCAGAGGGGAGGTGGGAGGGGATAATGGGAGGAAAAGGGGGTCAGGTCATCAAGGAACATGTATAAATGACACATGGACAAAACCAATGAGGGTAGGATTGAGGGTGGCAGGTGGGGGTGATGGAGAGGTGGGGAGTGGTTGGGGGGAAATGGAGACAACTGTGCTTGAACAACAAAATATATATTTTAAATAAATAAATAAGAATGGCTATCATCAATAAATCAACAAACAAAAAGTGCCAGAGAGAATGTGGAGAAAAGAGAACCCTAGTGCACTGTTGATAAAAATGCACAACGCTGCAACCACTGTGGAAAACAGTGTGGAGTTCACTCAAAAAATTAAAAATGAAATTGCCTTATGGCCTAGCATTTCCACTTCTGGTACTATATCCAAAGAAACTAGAAACACTAATTCGAAAGAATGTATGCACCCTATTTTCAGTGAAGTATTCTTTTACAATTGCCAAGATATGGAATTCTGCAACCCAAGCGTCCATCAGTACATGAATAGATTTTAAAAAAAAACATGTGGGCCCTGGCTGATGTGCCTTAGTGGATTGAGCGCTGGCCCTTGAACTGGGGGTTCACTGGTTCGATTCCCAGTTGGGGTGCATGCTTGGGTTGGGGGCCAGGTCCCGGGTTAGGGGAGCATGAGAAGCAACCACACATTGATGTTTCTCTCCCTCTCTCCCACCCTTCCCCTCTGTCTAAAAATAAATACATAAAATCTTTTTTAAAACAATAGATGTGGTTTACCTCAGTAAAACAATAGATTTACCTCAGTCTGTTGAGATCTTGCTTCCAGGTGCATCCTCTATTTGGCTCAAATGAACTTTTTATTTATTTATTTATTTGTTTGTTTGTTTGTTTATTTATTTTGACACCTGGTCGCTGTTTATTTGGTCTTTGTACTTTCTAATTTTAGTATTTATACATTTTCATTGCAAAAGTTGATAATGACTTCTTTCTCTTCCATCAGCTTTGCACTTGTGATCATTTATTTTACATCTCAGGTTGGTCTTTTATTCGTATTATATCCTCATTGACATTTCCTTTTACCACATGCCAAGAACAAAAAGAAGAGTTGGTTTGACAACTCTTAGAGAACACATGTCACCCTGGCTGGTGTGGCTCAGTAGATTGAATGCCAGCCTGAGAAGCAAAGGGTCTCTGGTTCAATTCCCTCAGGGCACATGCCTGGGTTGCAGGCTAGGTCCCCAGTAGGGGGTGCATGAGAGGCAACCACACATGGATGTTTCTCTCCCTCTCCTTTTCTCTCCCTTACCCTCTAAAAAATAAAAATAGACATTCCTATGCCTTTTATTTTTATTTTGTATTATTGTTTTTCAGTTAGTTGTCCCACCTTTATCCCTGTTGCTCTCCCTTCCCCCATGACCCCATTCCCACAGTCATTCCCCACTCCATTGTTGATGGCCATGAGTCCTCTATCCATGTTTCAAATAAACTTTTAAAAAAGATTTTATGTATGTATGTATGTATGTATGTATTTTTAGAGAGAAGGGAGGGAGGGAGAAAAAGAGGGAGAGAAACATCAATATATGAAAGAAAGGATCGACTGTTTGCCTCTTGAACACCCCCAACCAGGAAATTGGCCTGCAACCAAGGTATGCACCCTGACAAGAATCAAATCATAGACCTTCCAGTTCACAGGCTGGTGCCCCATCCACTGAGCCACATCAGCCAGGGCTCAAATAAACTTGAATAAAAATTTTAAAGAACAAGCTATTGTACATATACACGATGGAACACTACTCAGCCATCAAAAAGAATTAAATCTTACTTTTTACAACATGGATGGACCTAGAGGGTATCATGCTAAAAAAAAAATAAGTCAGACAGAGGGAGACAAATACCATATTATTTCACTTATCTGTGGAATCTAAAGAACAAAATATACAAACAAAATAGAAACAGACTCATGAATAAACAAAAAAAGACTGACAGTTGTCAGAGGAGACAGAACTAGCGGGCCTGGGTGGAAACGGTGAAGGGATTAAGCAGTGTAAATTGGTAGTTACAGAATAGTCACAGAGATGTCAATTACAGCATAAGGAACATAGTCAATAATATTATGATAACTATGTAAGGGGTCAGGTGGGTATTTGAAGCATCAAAGGGGATCACTCTGTGAGGTACATAATTTTTTAAGGATGTCGCCATACATATGAAACAAATACAGAATAATATTAAGTGTAAACTATAATTGAAAAAATTTTAAATCTGTTAACAGAGTAGGTCTTACATTTGTATTCTTATCACAAAACAATAATAATAATTCATAAGAATAATAATAATGGAGGTGAAATGAAATTTTGGATATGATGAATGTGCTTATGGCAAAGATTGTGATGGTAATTTCACAGGTGTATACTTATTTTCAAATTTATCAAGTTAAATATGTTGGTATATAATGTTCAGCTTTTTTGTATGTCACTCATGTCTCAATAAAGTGGTTTGTTAAAAAAGGAAAATACCCTGTCTTGAGCTAAAGGTACTTGGAGACTATGAGGCTTTTCATTCAATTTTGGAGCTAATAGTATATTTCATATGTGTATTAGTTAAGATTCTTGTGGTTGCCAGTGACTTAAACCCAGGTGGAATTTTGCTTACGCAAAAATGGGACACTTAGTGGTTCATGCAACCAAGTCATCAGAACAGGGACAACTGAAACAAAGAACTTGATTAATTGACAAGATTCTTTTTCTTTCTTCCCCTGTTCTTCCTTCAGACTTCCATCTTTGCTTCTCTTGAGTGTCAGCTTCATTCTCTCAGACTAATTTCTTTCACACAGCTAGATCATGGCAGCTGGCAGTCCTGTACTCATAACTTCCTGAGTTGCTACCAGAGAGGAATTTATACTTAATTTTTCATCATCATCATCATCATCATCATCATCATCATCATTATATTGTTGTTCAAGTACAATTGTCTCCATTTTCCCACCCTTCCCACTCCCACCTCCCACCCTAAATCCTTCCCCCCTTTGGCTTTGTTCATGGGTCCTTTATATATGTTCCTTGGTGACCCTTTCCCTTTTTTCCCCTGTTATTCCCATTCCCCTCCCCACTGGTTACTGTCAGTTTCTTCTTTATTTCAATGTCTCTGCTTGCTTGCTTTTTGTTTTGCTGACTAGGTTCCACTTATAGGTGAGATCGTATGGTATTTGTCTTTCACCACCTGGCTTATTTCACTTAACATAATGCTCTTCAGTTCCATCCATGCTGTCGTGAAACGTTGGAGTTCCTTCTTTTGCTGCATTGTAATCCATTGTATAAATGTGCAGCTGTTTTTTTCTTTTAAATATGCTTTATTGATTATGCTGTTACAGTTGTCCCTTTCCCCCCCTTTATTTGCCTCACCCTGCACCCCCGGCCCACATTACCCTTCCTTATTTCGTGTCTATGGGTTGCATATATAAGTTCCTTGGCTTCTACATTTTCTATACTATTCTTAACCTCCCCGTGTCTATTTTGTATGTACCATTTATGCTTCTTGTTCCCTGTACCTTTTCCCCTATTCTCCCCCTCCCCATCCCTGATGATAATCCTCCATGTGATCTCCATTTCTGTGATTCTGTTTATGTTCTACTTGTTTGCTTAGTTTGTTTTTATTTTTGTTTTTTTAGGTTCAGTTGTTCACAGTTGTGATTTTGTTGTCATTTTACTGTTCATAGTTTTTGGTCTTCTATTTCCTAGGTAAGTCCCTTGAACATTTCACATAATAAGGGCTTGGTGATGATGAACTCCTTGAACTTGACCTTATCTGGGAAGCACTTTATTTGCCCTTCCATTCTAAATGAAAGCTTTTCTGGGTAGAGAAATCTTGGCTGTAGGTCCTTGCCTTTCAGAATTTTGAATACTTTTTCCAGCCCCTTGTTGTCTGTAAGGTTTCTTTTGAGAAATCAGCTGATAGTCTTATGAGAACTCCTTTGTAGGTAATGGTCTCCTTTTCTCTTACTGCTTTTAAGATTCTCTTCTCTTTTTTTAAAGATTTTATTTATTCATTTCTAGAGAGAGGGAAGGGAGGGAGACAGAGAGGGAGAAATATCAATGTGTGTTTGCTTCTCATGCACCCCCTACTGGGGACCAGGCCCACAACCCAGGCATGTGCCCTGACTGGGAATCGAACCAACAACCCTTTGCTTTGAAGTCCAATGATCAATCCACTGAGCCACACCAGCCAAGGCTCTCCTTATCTTTAATTTTGGGTAATATAATTAGGATGTGCCTTGGTGTGTACTTCCTTGGCTCCAACTTCTTTGGGACTCTGAGCTTCCTGGCTTCCTGGAAGTTTATTTCCTTTGCCAGATTAGAAAAGTTCTCCTTCATTATGTTTTCACATAAGTTTTAATTTCTTGCTCTTTCTCTTCTCTTCAGGCACCCCTATATTCAGATATTTGAATGTTTAAAGTTGTCCCAGAGGTTCTTAAGCCTCTCCTCATTTTTTCAAATTCTTCTTTCTTCATTCTGTTCTGGTTGAATGTGTATTTCTTCCTCCTGCTCCAACCTGTTGATTTGTGTCTCAATTTCCTTCCCTTCCCTTCACTGTTGGTTCCCTGTGCATTTTCCTTTATTTCACATTTCCTAACCTTCACTTTTTCCTCTGTTCAACTATACTCAACTAATTCTGTGGGCATCCTGATTACCAGTGTTTTGAACTCTGTATCTGATAGGTTGGCTATCTCTTCATTGCATAGTTATATTTTTCTGGAGCTTTGATCTGTTCTTTCATTTAGGCCATTTTTTTTGTCCCAGTGCACCTGTTATGTAGTATGGAGCAGAGCCTTAGGTATTTGCCAGGGTGGGGCAACTCCCTTCGCTTCACTGTGATGCTGTACAAGGGGGGGGGGGTCTGAGAGGGAACACTGCTGCTTGCTCAGCTCTTGGCCAGCTTTCAGTCACTCCCCACTTCCCCATGCTATCCACAAGGAAATTGGATCATTCTAGTGCTGATTCCTGGGTGAGTGGACTTATGTATGTTCTAGGACCCTGTGGGTTTCTCCAACAAACTCTCCTGTGAGGCTGGGAGTTTCTCCCACTGTTGCACTGCCCACAAGATTTCTCAGTCAGGTTTTGAGGCTTTATTTCCCCATACTGGAACCCTGGGTTGCTTGGTCTGTCTGGCTCTCCAGTTGTTCCTTTTTGTTTATCTGTATGCAAATGTGAGACCACCAGCTCCACTAGTCACTGCCTGTCCCAGTCATTAGCCACCACCTTGCTGCCTTGCTGTGAGTCCTTTCTGCCCCAGTGGCCCATTTCTGCCCCTCCTACAGGTCTGCATGAATGTTTCTTCTTTAACTCCTTGGTTGTTGGACTCCCATACAGTTCAATTTTTGGCAGTTCTGGTTGTTGTTTTTTATATTTGTTTTCACCTTCTTTTGGTTTTGCTAGGAGGCATAGTGTATCTACCTATGCCTCCATCTTGGCTAGAAATCTCTGTACCACAGCTGTTTGATCCACTCATTTGCTGATGGGCACTTAGGTTGCTTCCAGAGCTTGGCTATTGTGAAATGTGCTGCTATGAACATTGAGGTGTATAGGTTCATTCGAATTAGTGTTTCAGAATTCTTAGGGTATAATTCCAGCAGTGGGGTTGGTGGGTCAAAAGGCAGTTCCATTTTTAGTTTTTTGAGGAAATTCCTTAGCGTTTTCCACAGTGAGTGCACCAGCATGTATTCCTACCAACAGTGCACTAGGGTTTCCTTTTCTCCACAGTCTCTCCAACACTTGATGTTTGTTGATTTGTTTATGATGGACATTCTGACTACTGTGAAGTGGTATCTCATTGTGGTTTTAATTTGCATCTCTCTGATGGCTAGTGATGCTGAGCATCCTTTCAATTGTCTTTGGGCCCTTTGTATGTCCTCCTTGTAGAAGTGTCTTTTCAGGTCCTTTGCCTATTTTTAATTGGATTTTTTGTCTTCCTGAAGTGGAGTCATGTGAGTTATTTATATATTTTTGAGATCAAACCCTTGTCTGAGATATCATTGGTAAATATGTTCTCCCATACTGTTGATTCCCTTTTCATTTTGCTGATATTTTCTTTATTCATGCAGAAGATTTTCATTTTGATGAAGTCCTTACTCTTTCTAATGTCAAGTACTGAAAGTCCCAGGGGGGATTTTAATTGGCCTTTCTTGGATTAGGTGCATATGTCTATACCAATCACTGTGTCCAGAGAACAGAGTTTTGTAAGAACATAGCAATCGGCCAAATTCATTGTTGGAGTAAATAAAGGAGCATTTTCCAGAAGGTGAGTGCTGCTCTGGGTAAATAAAACACTAGATAGCCACTGTAGTGAGGCCTCATTGTCTTTGATGAAAGACTGCTGAGCACAATCAATAATAATGCCAGAAGATCCTATTGCATTTTTGTAATCAAAAGATGCTATAGACTGAATGTTTGTGCCCCCCTCAAAATCCCTATGTTGAAATACTAATCCTCAATGTGATGGCATTAGGAGGTGGGGCATTTAGGAGATGATTTGGTCAACAGGGTAGAGCCCTCATAAATGACATTAGTGCCCTAACAAGAGGTCCCTTGTTCCCTTCAGCCCTGTGAGAACATAAATAATAGATGCTGCCCATGAACCTGGGTGCATGCTCTCACCAGACACCAAATTTGCAGGTGCTTTGATCTAGGACTTCCAGTGTCCAGATCTGTGAGAAATAAATGTCTGTTGTTTGTAAGTCACCCAGTCTATAGTAACCCATAGACTGCAGCCCAAATGGACAGCAGAGTCTTGGAAAGCAAATAAATTGGTATGTTGAATCCAAAGGACTGAGTGGTTGAATATGTTTTACAAACTTCTTTTCTGTGATGAATGTATAACCTATGATTTTGTAAGGGACATCCACTTTCTATCATTTCACTCAAGGAGTAAGCAACAGGAACTTCATCCATTTTTATTATTCATAACAATACTTGGTATTTACATACTATGGCATTTTCATCAAAGTATCTCAGAGCACACAATTAGCAAGTATTAGTCAGTTTTTAGATGGGAAGTCAGAGGTGCTGAGAAGGCAAAGCCAGGCATGATGAGTCTGCCTGGGATGATAAACTTCTGGAAAGTACCTTTTCTAACCCTGGCCTCATCAGCCAGTTCAAAAGTTACATGAACTCCAGTCCAGAAGCCCAATTCCAGTCAGAAGTCAAGAAAAAAGGAAAGTCATGCTTTAATGGAATCAGAGACTCTCAGATATGGAGGAGGGCTTGAGCATCAGTTACAGCCCAACTAACTTTCCACCTGTGCATAAACTTTTTCTTGATTTATTCTTTGTGTTGTACTCCATCTTCTCTAGGGCAGTCATTCTCAATTTTTTTATTCACTCTCAAGGGCTTGTTCTGAGAATGACACCCATCTAGTGTTGATATTTAGACCAAGAACTACTCTCTGTTTTCCAGGATCTCAGTGTCTAGTGGAGAAAACAGATATATCTGTCTATGGTAGGTGCTTTAGTGAAGGTGTAAACATGGGAGCCCACCAGTGTAAATTCTTACCTTTCTCCAGAGAAGTCAAGGAAGTTTTTCTGGAAGGGATAACCCCATACCTGATTTTTGAAAAGATGAGTAAGAATCTCTTAGATGAACATGATAAGAGTGTGAGAAAAAAGCATGATGATGAATTCCAGGATCAGAAAGAAGGTCACTATGACTGGAAACTAATATGTAAAGGGAAAAGAACTCAGAGATATGGATGTACACTTGGAGTCATATCTTAGAGTCTTGTAGGACAATTTAAGGAGCTCAGAATATATTGTGAGAGCAACTGAGGGTTTTAATCAGGGGAAACAAGATCAGATTAATATTTTAGAAAGATCACTCTAGCTGCAGGGTAAAGAAGACTGAAAGTGACCAAAGGGGAATGGGGAGGGGGATAAGGGTGGGAAGAAAAGGAAGGGAGTAAGTAGTAAAGGAACATGTGTGAATGACCAATGGAGATGGACAATGGTGTGGGGACTGATGTGGGAGTGGGGCTGGGAGGTAGACTGGGTGGAGGAAAGCAAAGGGAGAAAATGGGGACAATTGTAATAGAGTAACAATAAAATATTTTTTTAAAAGAGTGGATTTGCCCTGGCCAATGTGACTCAATGGATTGAGTGCTGCCTGTGAGCCAAAGGGGTGTTGGTTCAATTCCCAGTCAGGGCACATGCCTAGGTTTCAGGCCAAGTCCCCAGTAGGGGGCATGAGTAGGGGGCATGTGAGAGGCAGCCAATTGATGTTTCTCTCACACACTGATGTTTCTGCCTCTTCCCCCTCCTTCCCCTCTCTCTGAAAAATAAATAAACAAAACCTAAAAAAAAAAGAACGGATTTGAGAGCACCAAGAGTGGCAGCTAGAGAGACTATTACAATAATCCAGTGAGAGATAATGATGGGTTGGAACAAGGTGGTAGTAACGAAGGAGAGAACTTGATAGATCCATAATATATTTTGAATTAGTACCAATAGGACCTCCAGGTAGAGCTATCCCAAAGGTAGTTGGAAATATCCATGAGGATTCCCTCTCTTACCTCCACCACAAATCTCTCCTTTCTTATTGCATCAAGGCCATAAGCAATCAAACACAGTATAGTAATTCCTATCTTAAAATAAATTCTCTTTTGATCCTGTGTACATGTGTAGCTATTTCTTTCCCAAACGAAAGTTTTGCCAATTTTTTTTGCAAAAAAATTGACTATACTGGCTCCATTTTATTTCTCATTCACTCTTTAAAAAATAGCTTTATCTAATATATAATTCACATGTCATAAATTTCTTCCATTTTAAGTATATAATTTAATGGTTTTTAGTGTTGTAATTGTGGTGGTGGTGGTTATACAAATCTTCAAATGTAATAAAATTGCATAGACACACACACAAGTACCTATAATATAACTGGTAGAATTTGAATAAATTCTGTGGATTTTACAAATATCAAATTCTTAACTTTGATATTATACTATAGTTATATAAGATGTCAACATCAGAGGAAAGCTATAAAAAGGCCGCTCAAGACTTCCCTGTGTATGTTTTTGTAACTGCCTGTGAATTTATAATTATTTCAACATAAAACATTACAAAAATATCTGGAGACCAGGTAAGAGACTCCAAATATGAAGTCATTTGTCAACTGAAAAGGGCTGTATACATGCCCAATTATTAGTGCTATTATTTCTCTCCTACCCTGTTGCTCAAACTTTCCCCATGTGTAACAGCCAAAAATAGTATTGCCAAAGTAAGTAGCTTTGTCCATTGTTGTCACTCCAAGCAAAACCAAAACCCTTTTTTAAACCTTGTTAAAGCTTATAGTCCTCTATCAGGCCACCTCCTCCAAGTCCTTTTCCCTTGCTTCAAGAAAGCAACATCTCTGATAAGGTACTAAAACATATTTATTAACATGGTAAGAGGCACTTATACAAGGGTGTTACATCTAGTCGGAATACGAGTTAACAAGAGCACCAGCACCCTGAAATTTACAGACTATATATGTATATAATTTTATATATAATGAGTGTGACATTTGTCATTAACTTACCAGAATCCAGACATAATAAGAACACTCTGCTCTTTTGCTTCAGAACTTAGCTTATTATTAGTTTAAGTATTTCCTACTCTCCCTAGCCTGGGTTAAGAACAAGAGCATTGGAGTAAGGTAAACGTGTGTTCAAATTCAGCTCTGACACATGGTGTGAGAATGCGGGCCATTTGTATTGACTTCTACAAGCCTCATTTCTTCATCTATAAAGTGAGGTCATAGTTACAACTATCTTAAAGTTTTCCTGGTGTGAGCCAACGAGATATTTAAAAATACTTAGCATGGTATCTTCTGGTATATAATAAAAGCTTAATACACAATAGTACTACTAGTAGTTTATTATTATTATTATTATTATTATTATTATTATATTATCATTATCATTATTATTAGTTTACCACCCACCTATAGTGGTATAAAATGTCTAGAACACATGATTTTAGATTTCACTCTTTGTAAATCTAAGTGAGGCTGGTCCTATCTGTACCCTCCCCCAAAAAATCTTGAGAAAATCTTCAGGTTTCAAGTAAGCCTTTACTTCTTTGGGGTCTATACTATGCTTTTCATTGAACTTCACTCTGACATTTAGGTTCAGTCAAAGGTAGAGTTCAAAGTGAAATTTAAAGGCACTTTTATGCAACTGAGAAAATTCAGTTACTGAGAAAATTCTGCAAAATGGAAAGTGCTAAGTTTTGCACAAATCTTAGGTCGATTTTCTTTCTTAGGCCAGACAACTCTGCTACACTGGTGGACCTATATGCCTAGAAGAGAGAAATGGCTATGGGAAGAAAAGAGGCCTCTTTCTCTACACAATAATTATTCTGGGTGTGACAGAGAAATGGTTGTGAGAAAGGTAAATATGGGATCTTGCCCAGTGGCTCAGTCCCTGCTGGATGTATCAAGTGACCTTTAGGCAGTTGTTTTCAGTCAGAGGCATGTTTGATGAGGCTGTAGTGGGCATGGGGTCAACACAAATGCCTCCTCTCCAACATTTTAGATGGGAAGTAATTGTGGACACATGATAAAACTGTCAAAGGCACATGATATCTGCTATGTAAAGTAAAAAACACAAGTCAATAGTGTTATTAGTTCCACAACACTATAACAAAATAGTTGTTGCAGTAGAGTGCATGTTTGTGCACCCTCCCAATTCATCTGTTGAAACCTAATCCCCAATGTGATGGTATTTGGAGATAGTCATTTGAGAGGTGAATAGGTCCTGAGGATAGAGCCCGCATTGATGGAGTTAGTGCCCTTCTAAGGGAGGCTCCAGAGAGATTCCACTCCACTTCTGCCATGTACAGACACATCAAGATATCTGTAACCTCAAAGAGGGCCCTCATCAGAACCCAACCAGGCTGGCACCCCTTCTTAGACTTCTAGCCTCCAGAACTGTGAGAAATAAATATCTATGGTTTATAAGCCACCCCAGTATATGTTATTCTGTTACAGCTGCCCAAACAGACTAAGACAGGTGTTTATGAAGATAGACAATTAAAACTTTAAAATCCCAAACTATCAGATTTACAAAGATAAATACCATATACAGTGATTTATATGCAGAATCTAAAGTTCAAAATAAACTACCAAACAAAATAGAAACACCCTCATACAGAGAACAAACTGATGGTTGTCAGAGGGGTAGGGGGTTGAGGTACTTGGTAAAAAAAGGTGAAGAGATTAAGAAGTACAGATCAGTAGTTACAGCATAGTCAGAGGGATGAAAAGTACAGCATAGGGAATATAGTAAATATAGTAAATATTTCAATAACTATGTATGGTGTCAGGTAGTTACTGGGAATATCAGGGGGATCACTTCATAAGTTATACAAATGTCTAACAGCCATGCTATATTCCTGAAGCTAATAAAAATAATATTGAAGAAAACTAAAATTGGACCTGCCTTTTGACCCAGCAATTCCACTGCTAGGATTGCATCCTAAGAACCCTAAAACACCAATCCCAAAGAACATATGCACCCCAATGTTCATAACAGCACAATTTACAATAGCCAAGAGTTGGAAGCAACCCAGGTGCCCGTCAGTAAATGAATGGATCAAAAAACTATGGTACATATAGACAATGGAATTCTATCCTGCAGAAAGAAAGAAGGAGCTCCTACCTTTTGCAACAACATGGATGGAACTGGAAAGCATTAAGCTGAGTGAAATGAGCCAGGTGTTGAAGGACAAATACCATATGATCTCACCTTTAACAGGAAGCTAAACAACAAAACAAACAAGCAAGCAAAATATAACCAAAGACACTGAAATAGAGAACAGGCTGACAGTGACCAGAGGGGAGAGGGGAGGGAATTGCAGGGGAAATAGGGGAGGGATTTAGAGGAGTGTATATAAAGGATACATGGACAACAACTGAGAAGAGTGGAAATGGGAGGGATGGGGGAACACGGGGGGTGGGATGGGATGGGAGTAATAGACAGAAAACTGTACTTGAAAAATAATTAAGTAAATTTAAAAAATAAAAATAAAGAAAAAATAATATTGAATATTATCTTTAAGTGAAAAAAATAAAATTAAAAATATGTCATGTTTAAATAATCAGCACTCCCACAACCTTTCAGACATATTATTCCCATAATTAAGGCCATATATTATCAATGAAAATTTCTTTCTGGGGTGCCTTTTGGGTATAGTGCTATAGTTGCACACATTTTAAATGATACATGAGACCTGTCTGAAAAAGATCCAGCTATTGTTAATATAATGAGAATAGTTTGTGAGTCATCAGTGTAACCCAGCAGCCAAGGAGAGTGGACTGGAATGTGCATGCATGAACAATGACAATTTCACTGTACTAGTCAGTGGAGGTGGTAGATGCTGTTGAAGGAGAATGTGTACTGTGTGGCCATCACATTCAAAATGACTGAATAAGCAGAGCAACAAATCTACATCAAATTTTGCATTAAGCTTGAACATTCCTTCCTGTAATCTATTCGGATGAATCTATTTAAATCATCGAACTTCTGTTGGGCAACTGGTGATTTGCAGCTTCATCACAATAGCATGCCCTCTCATGTATCACATCTGTGCAGAGCTTTTGGCAAAATCTCAAATCATCCAGATGACTCAGTCCTCCTACAGCCCAGATTTGGCACCCTGAAACTTCTGACTTTTCCCAAAACTAAAATCACCTTTGAAAGGGAAGAGATTTCAGACCAACAATGAGATTCAGGAAAATATGATGGGGAAGCTGATGATGATTGGGAGAACTGTGTGAGGTCCCAAGGTGCCTACTTTGAAGGGGACTGAGGCATCACTGTCCTGTGCACAACGCTTTTTGTATCTTATATGTTCAATAAATGTCTCTGTTGTTCATAGTATATGGCTGGCTATCTTCTGGACAGACCTGGTACTAAACAGTATTTTGTCAGTAGTAGCCACAAAATAAACCCCAGGGTGAATGGAAGATGTGGGAACATGAGTGAGCATTGTGGTTGAGGGATCCTGCAACTAGAAAACAGATTTGATGAATTTACTTTTCCACATTTTTTGAGTATTACTTTTTCAATTTTCAGGAACATTTGTAACTCATTGCTTGGTAAGGGAATAAGGAAGAAAAACCATATAGGCCTCTCTCATCCCAGCTAAAGACAAACACCTGAAAGTTTTCAGTTATCATTTCTTTAAGGAAGGTTTCTCTGACATTTTCCCCAGTCCCACTAAATTAGGGCCTTATGGGATTTCACAATCTCTCATTCCTTTCAATCAGAGTGCACGTCACACTTATAATTAGATAACAAATTGTATAATTGTGAATTCAGGGCTTATTTTTTTTCCTGCTAGATGATATGCTCTCTGAGTAAAGGGACTGTGTCCATCTTAGTCACTGCTTATCAGAAACTTCTACCTCAGAACTTGGCACATAGTGAATACTCAGTAAATACTGTATTTCTGAATTAATTCCGTTTCTTCACCCATCATTTATCTGAACTAGCTACATGGGTTTTTTTCTTACAAACAAGAAACTTGAGTAGAATGCAAACGAATTAATCAAAACAGCAAAGTCTCTGAAAAAGCTTAGCCCAGGTTTCTTTCTAATAGTTTATTTTGCAACAAGATTGTTTGTAACAGGAAAGGTATTTCATACCCCAGTGCCTGGATAGCTAGATCTGCTTCCTCTTTTCAGCAGGGCAGTAAAATGTTACACTATTCTTTTCCTCACCTCCATTCTAGTTTCATTTTTAGGTTGCTAACTTGACCTTTAATTTTCTTTTTTTTAAGGCATCAAATGCAAAGAGAGAGTAGGTATTTTCCCCAGGTGTTATTACCAAAGTGAGACATCATTTCTTAGGTTCTTTGTAGTTGGGGACCCAGTCACATTTCCTCACACATATGCCAGAATGTAATCCATCCTTATCCCAGGGACAATTTCTCTTGAAAATTTAAGCTGTGTTATTTATAGGAATCTATATTATCCAGAAGAGAATGGTGTGGTTTATGTTTTGTGCATAAAACCCAAGGGCTTATCAAACACTAGCCTTTTGAATATAGGATGTAGTAATTACTCTCCCCATTTAGTTCAGAATTTAACAAATGTACCCAATGTCCTACCACTCACCATTCCTATAGTATTTTGGCAGAATTTAAAAGCATTTACCCATTGGGAGCCTGTCTTGGAACATAAACTCCCCCACCTACAAAGCAACATATTAAGCATAATATAAACTAAAAAAAAGTGTGGCACTTCTTAAGAATTTCTTCTAAAATAATTATTAATATTTTTCTCTTATGCAAAATGTTGTAACATATTTTAATATATAAGAAGACATTACTTTTCTACTTCAGCTTCCAAAAGAGATGGCCAATCCTAATTATCTTTTGATCTCATCCTAGGATGCCACATTGACTCCTCCAGGAAGCTTCCTTATACACCCACCAACAGAGTAACCTCCTCTGGGCTTACAAAGCAGCCCCAGCAGACCCATCAGAGCACTTGGCCTTGAGCCTCCATTAGCTTGTTTCACATTTGGATCTTCCACTAGACTGAGAGCCCCTGAAAACAAGGAACACATCATTTCATTCATTCAATTCTGCCCTATCTTGCTTCTGTGCCTTCACTCCTAATCATACTTCATGGCTTTGCTTAAGCATTGCCTATTATACGAAGCCTTCCTTAAAACTTTTCTGCATTCCTCCATCCTAGACTGAAATATTGTAGCTTTGTGACCCAACTGAATTTGCTGTAATCACCTATTTGCTAGTCTGTGTCCAGTATGTGCTGGTTAATGTTTAATAACTGGTTTTCTGAAAAAAAAATCCTAGTTTAGAGTGATTGCTGTTTTCCATGTTATAAGTACTCCTACCATGGTCAATGTAGGAATACAATGCTACTAATGTGAGTTCACTCAGCATTGAGTTGGGAAGAAATGCCTAGCAACACAGCATTATATAATATTTGAACTATACAGATATAGTAAGTGTAGATAACCAGAAAAGCATACATAGTAATAAAAGGTAAAACAATGATTAGGAAGTGATAAGCTTTGACTTGGTATTACCTTTGTTTCAACTATATTTTTATTGAATTGTAAGTTCATATAACTTACCCTTTAATAACAGTGTGTTTAAAAGTTAGTTTGCAAATTTTCTGAATACTTAACAACTCATGAACCAGTAGGAGCTGGCTCCAGCACATCACTATCTCTTTGACTAGACTATAAGCTGTTTCTCTGACTGAGACTGGGACTGTCTTGTTTCTCATTGTACTTCCAGCACCTAGCACTGAGGAAACATTAACTAACATTCACTGGTGGCAGCCTGGCAAATTCATCCTTTTGTCCTCCCTATAAAAAAAATTTAAGAGAGAGCTCAGTGTTCTGTTTAACCACAAAGGCCGCTTGGCAAATGCTCTAGAGGAAGCCAACCAACCTCAGCTAAGAACAAGGTCAGATCTCTGTTATATATATAGCACCTCATGACCAACTTCCTACACACTGAGCTAATGTGCCACTCCCTGTTGAGAAACTTAACATGGTTCTGCAAGTGTTTTATCCTCTCCTTGAAGGGTTAGCTCCATCTTTCTTACTAAGGAAGCAAACAAGGATAGTACAGGTCTGCTCTTAAAGCCAAATTCACACCAAATCTCAATCAGCAAAAGAGAAATTTTGCCTTTCCAAGCTTCAGACACTGATTTAATTATTTCAGTATCCATTAGGGTTCCATGAGTTTCAAACCAACAGAGGAAGTTAGGCATCTTCCTAAGGTTTCTTGTAATGGATTTGGGTACCCCAGAGCACCAGGTTGGCCACCAGCAGGGCAGAGCCATAGCAATAGTCACAATGTGTTTGAGGCCAAATCCTCACCATAGAAGCCTACCTTTCAGGCATTGGAAATGGACTTTTTATAATCATAGCAACAGCTAACATGCAATGAGTGCTTCCTACCTCTGTGCTAAGCATCATGTGAGGCCATCCTAGTGACCTAGTTAATGAGGCCTCACAAAGTCTTCAACTGGTGCTACTCTCATTTAAATTGTCAGTATATTGGGGCTGTTGCCAATCTGGTAACATCAGACTGTTTGGTTGGGATGAAAAGGTTCTGCAGTTCAAACTGGTAGTTATAAAATTATAGCACAAGGAATATAGTCAATAATATCACAATAAATATGTATAGGGTCAGGTGAGGAATTAAAGCAGTGGGGTGGGGGTGGGGAGCCATCCTGTAAAGTACATGATTTTCTAACCACTTTGCTGTACATCTTAAACTAGTACAAAATTATATTGAATGTAAATTGTATTTGAAAAATACAAAACCTTAAAAAGAATACTGCTGTGGCTTTCTAAGAAATCAGAGGTAGGGAAAAATTCTCTTGGAGACTATTTTCTTTTTTGCCAGGACAGTGCATTCAAACTGGCAGGAGATGTGGCTTCCTCAGTAAGTACACTCAAATCGCCTTGAATAACTCCATTAAGAAGCTTGGCAAGAAGAGATCCCAGAGGCTCAGCTTTATGCCTCTCTAACATCCGTTCAGTGACTTAAAATTCGTTGGTTTTCAGGGCAGTGGGTGACACTACCCACAGCCCCCTACAGATCGTTAATAGGTTGACATTTCACATCATTTGAATAAATCAAAGTGACAGAGGTGCATGAAGTTGCTGAGTTGGGAAGATGATAATAGAGAATTGAAAGACATTTTCACTTTCTTGCTGATAAGTGAAATAAGTAAATTTTGAAAAGGAAGTGGGATGCTTTGAGGGAGGAACCTTCTCAAAGAGAGAAGTTGTACCTCTTTGTTGGCCAGTAATACACTAGTGGGGAAATGAACCCTAAAAACCAAATATGTAGAATCCACACTGTTCTTCAAAACAAGAGATCCCCGACTTCTTAAGTCCTTCTTACCTTGGAATAAAAACTCAGTATTACATGGAAAATTAGATCCAGTTTCCTTTGGGTGAAAATCGAGCCTTGGTCCACCATGGCTGTTTATCTTTATCTTTCCTTATAAAAGGAAAAAGGATTTTTTTCTACCACTGTTGAAAACACAAGCTGAGATAGGCGTTTTCTATGTATTATATACATAAACAGCCTAACACTGCTTTCGAGCTACTTTGTTCAAAATGAGTTTCAAGAATTTTGTGAGTAAAAACAAAAAGCAAGCAAGCAAATAAACCAAAACCCTAAATTGTTTTGCAGTTTGGGTCAGAAGTTGAAAAACACAATTGTGAGGCCTCATTCAGGAAGGAAGATCTTTTTCATGCTAATCAAGCACTAATTATAAAATCGGTGATAAATGGCACTGTGTGGAACTAAAAAGAAGGGGGTGGGGTGGTGCTACTTCATGATTTAGTCACCCTTGATTGGAAAGTGGGTGTTTAGGATTTGGCACCAAACCCCAGCAACTGACTTTACAGAGTGTATTTCTCTCACTTTGGGTTTTCAGTTTGGACACAGGAAGAGCAAGCCAAAAATTAAAGCCAGAAGGGATGATCTTTAAAAGGCCAAGCTCCAAGGAAGAGTGGGTTTCAGGCTCCTTTGTAACTTCTAAGATGCTGGGCATAAATGGAAATCCTGTTTGTGGGGACTAAAGCCATTCTATGACCAAGTCATAACATTGCTATTGTCAACTGCCCAGAACCAAGTCAGGGGAAGTGTATTTGGTGTTTAGGAAGTAAACCTAAAGCAAGTGGTCTCAATTTTGCCTGCATGTTAGATCACCTAAAAAACTTTTTAAACTCTTAATGTCCAGACTGCACTCCAAGTGCATGAAATCAGAATCTCTGGGAATGAGCGTTAGGAATCAGTATGTTTTAGAAGATTTTTAAAATTTATTTTTAGAGAGAGGGGAAGAAAGGAGAAAGAGAGGAAGAGAAACATTAATATGTGGTTGCCTCTCACAAGCCCCCTTATTGGGGACCTGGTCTGCAACCCAGGCATGTGCCCTGACTGGGAATCAAACTGGCAACCTTTTGGTTCACAGGCCTGTGCTCAATCCACTGAGCCTCACCAGCCACAGAAGGAATCAGGTTTTTTTTCATGTATTCACTTAATTTAATTAAGTAACTTTTTAAATTGATTGATTTACTTACTTATAGGTATCAGTATTTTTTTAACTCCGTAGGTGATTTCAATGTACTGCCAAGGTTGGGTGAGAATCATGAATCAAACAGTAATAAAGCATTGCTAAAATAATAAAGTATTCTAATGCTTATATAGTCTTGAGTTTCTTCAAATGGTATTCAACACTAATTGCCCATATTGTATAGATGACATACAATATGGGCAATTAGTGTTGGTATCTTATTTAATTTAATTTATTTGTTATGATACAAGTTTCAGGTGTACAACAGTATAATTTGAGACCTTATACACTACAAAATGATCACTCTCAAAGTCTAGTTACTATCCATAACCATACAATTTACCCTTTTCACTCCTTTTGCCTACCTCCCCTCCTTCCCCGCTGGTAACCACCAATCTGTTTTCTGTATCTATGGGTTTGTTTTTATTTTGTTCATTAGTTTATTTTGTTCATTAGATTCCACATGTAAGTGAGATCATATGGTATTTGTCTTCCTCTGAGTCTTTTCAGTTAGCATTGTATCCTTACAATCTATCCATGTTGTTACAAATGGCAAGATTTATTCATTTTTCATGCCTGAGTAGTATTCATTTTATATATGACATTTCATTTTAGCATTGAAATGTATTTAAAGTGAATACCTGATCAGGAGACCAAGTCTAGGGCCTGATACTGAGCAGATAGTAAGCTGGCAAGGCTTTCCTTCTAAGAAAGAAGGGCTCCTGATAGCTTGTAGGCTTGGCACTTGGTGTGGTCGGCCAATCATTTGTTATCAAGTAATTGAGGTGCAGCCAGAGTACGAAAGCCAGGCAGGTACATAGAATCTAGTCAGAGTAGGCAGGGTATATTTGGGAGTGAAGTTTGAGATAATGTGGAGAGGCATAAAACATAGAAGCCCCAGAGTATAGGATAGACCACTGGAACATGCTCAGGGCAAGAAGGTACTTCAATCTTTACCACACTGTAGTCCTTTATTCAGGTGCAGGTAGTGGTCACCCTTCCCTTTTGCAGGTTTTTTTGGAGTTTTAGGAGAAGGATCTGCTAAGGTATCTTCATACCAGGTTCTATTTTGTTTTATGCTCAGCATGTTCTAGTCAAGAGCTACCTCTCTGGTTGAGGACCAAGTTCTGAAGTGTCTAAGATTCTCCTGGGTAGGGAAGTTGTTTGCTGGTTTGGTGGGGCCAGGTATATCAGACCCTTTCTCCATGTTTGAAGTCCTTACTTACTATGGCCCAGTTGCTTTGTGGGTCTGATTGTTAAGATGGCACACAGTACTAGTAGGACTAGAGGGCAAAGGACAGTTTTGAGAGATGCTTAGGATGTTAAACTGGCAAGGCATGGATGATTGATTAGCTGTGTGAACTAAGGGAAAGGGAAGAATCAAGAATGACTCCCCCCAAAATTTGAGACACATACATTGTTAGTAGGATTGTAAAATAGCATATTCATTATGGAAAATACTTTGGTGGGTCTTCAAAAATAGATTACCATATGACCCAGAAATTCCACTTCTAGAGAACTGAAAACATATATATGCACAAAAAAGATGTGAATGTTTATGGCAGCATAATTTATAAAAGCCAAAATTGGAAACAACCCGAATATCCATCAACTGATAAATGGATAAATAAAATGTCGTACATTTATACAATAGAAAATTATTCAGACATAAAACAAATGAAGTTTCTATTTATGCTACAATATGGACATGCCTTACAAACATTATGCTAAGTAAAAAAAGTCAGTCACCGATATGATCCTGTTTATATGAAATGTCCAGAAGAGCCAAAATCCACAGAGAGAGAAAGTATATTGGTTATATCTAAGGGTGGGAGGAGTGACTGCTAATGGATATAAGAGATCTTTTGGGGGGTAATAAAATGTTCTAAAACTACATTGTGGGGATGGTTGCATAACTCTGTGAGTTTACTAAACAGCAGTGAATTGTACACTTTAAAAGGGTGAATATATATGAATTATATCTCAATAAAAAAAGAATGACTCCCAGGTTTTTACTTCAGCTAGCTGAGTAAATGGTGGTGTCATTTAAACAATACAGAGAAAATAGGTGGCAGAACACATTTAAGAGGAACTAGTGCCTGTGGGATGTCTAGGTACCAATGTCCTAAAGACAAGTGGGCAGTGAGTCTCAAGCTTCTGAGAGAGGTCTCGGTGGTAGAGAGAGATTTTGGAGCAATCACTTTGGCCATTAGTGGTAACTGATGTTGTGGGAAAGGATGTAATCACTTAGGAAGGGAGTATAGCATATGAGGGCTGTAGGCCAAAGGAAGAACCCTGGAGAACACAAACATTTAGAGGATGATAGAGAAAGAGGAGCTCATGAAGGAGCCAAAAGAGGAGACTTGGGGAGATTTGAGGAGGTACAGCAGAGTGGGAAGAAAAATTGTCATGTGATCCAGGAGCAGTGAGATAGAGAGAATATTCAGTTCAAATACTATGAAGTAATTCTTTGTCCACATTCTTAGTGCCAACCCATACTGACCCTGTTTTGCAGATGTGGATAAGATGAATTTTGTCCAAAGATATATTCTCTATTATTTAAAATTCTCTTTAACAAGGTAATTTATTCAATAGAATCATTTTTAATTATTTTGTTTCCCTTTTGCTACAAAATTCACTTATTTCCAGCCAGATAAAATTCTGCAACTGCATATATGGATACATGTAATAAGGTCCTTCTATGATAAATGTCCCATTAACAAGATCCATCTCTAATTATTAAAATATATATCAAACACCTTTGTCTCTTAAAATAAAATTTAATTAAACTGTTAATGTATAAGCCATAAGTCTCTGGTCATTGACATGAGTGGTATGTGATTCCTCACTGATGAGTCCAGAGCAATATTGACATAATCAACCTCAATGATGTTTTGTTTAATAAGAACATTTTAAAATTCTATTTTACAAGTCTTTGTTCCTATGACAGTTTACCCCTTACCCCTGTAGATTTCGTTCCTCCACTCTCTACTGCCCCATTATTTCTACAGGTACTCTTGGAGACAAGAGCAAGTGGTATTATACCTGGAAGACAGAAAAATGAGCTGTCAGAAAGTTGTCTGGCTCACATGTTGACAGTGATATTAAAAGCTAATGTTTATTAGGTGTTTACTATATGACTGGCATAAGCATTTACTCATTTAGTCCTCAAAATAACCTTATAAGTTAAGTACTGTTATTCTTCCCATTTAAAAGATGGGAAACACAAAGCAAAGAGAACTGAAGTAATTTGCTTGGCACTATATACAGTTAGAGAGTAGCTGGACTCTAGGAGCACTTGGCCTCAACCACTACTCTAGTTACCTCTCAGTAAGCAGTACAAAGCAGTGTGGTGCGACAGTTATGGAAATGGATCTGAAGTCAGATAGCCAAGTCAAAGCTCTGTAACCTAATAGCTAGCTGTGTTACATACAGTAATTCATGCAACCTATATGAGCTTTGGTTTCCTAATATATATAATGAGGATACTAACATTGGCTCTGCATATCTCACAGGTTAGTTGTGATAATAAAATGAGATGTATAGTAAGTGAATGCTTAAAATGATCAAGCTCTGTGCAAATGAAAATAGTTATCATTATTGTCTTCCCAGAACCTCACTAGGAAGTTGACACAGAAGGAGCTTAGTGCTGCCAGTTCAAGGAACACACATATCCTGCTCGATGCCTTTTTGTGTGACACTAAATGCACTTTACTGTAATTCTCTGTTTGGGAAATTGGCGTCCCCATTACACTGAGTTTGTCAAGAACAAGGAACAGAATTTGTTGCCTCTGTCTCCATATCACCTAGTTCAGTACCTGGCACTGAAAGGTCACTTGATACATGGTACTAGTTTGTGGTAGGAATAATGGTAGTAGCAATACAAGGAGAATCTCCAGCAGCAGCACTTCCAAGGAGTCACTTTTTCGGCTACTATAGCACTAGTCTGTGGTCATCAGAGAGCAGCAGAGAGATCTCCTTCTTCCCCGCCCTGGCCAAGCATAGCCCTGTCTCCATGCAGGCCTCTGTATCTGGGCCAGGTCTCCTTTCATCTCTAACCTTGCACGGCATTTGGCCTGTCTCCAAAGGGGTGGAAATCACACTCAGTTTGACTAAAATGTTTCCCCAAACCTAAGCAGTTTGCAAATTTCAGCCTGAAACTAGGGCAACAGGAGCAGTTTTAGTCACCAAGGCTATTTCCAATGTTAACTAAGCTGCAGCATCCATGAGGTCTGAAACCCCAGGAAAGGACAGCACTTACCACTTCTGTCATACAGAGCTCAATGCATTTAACAAAATGTCCTATAGAATTGGGGGGGGGGGAAATCCTGGCTTTAGAAGATTAAGAAATAGAGACTTCTGGGGTTTTTTATTATTTTTTATTTTTAAAGATTTTATTTCTTTATCTTTAGAGGGGAAGGGAAGGAGAGAGGGAGAGAATGTCAATGTATGGTTGCCTCTTGTGGGTCCCCTGCTGGGACCTGGCCTGCAACCCAGGCATGTGCCCTGACTGGGAATCGAACTGTGATCCTCTGGTTTGCAGGCCTGTGCTCAATCCACTGAGCTACACCAGCCAGGGCTGGGGTTTTTTAAAAATAGTGTTTTCGAAGGTCCTTTAGAGAGAACTGCCTATCTACATATTATTTTGATCTTCAACAGTTAAGTAGAGAACCAAATTAAGGTCCCATAAGTCCAGTCTGGGCATCATTAAGTGATTAAATGGATAGTAATTATTTTAGCTAGCAATGGGAAGAAGGACCCAGCATATTGGGAGAGTAGCCTGTCTGCTTGCACTGATGAGCCAACATTATTTTTTCCATTTGACACCAAAGGCTGCTGAAACTAATGGTCTTTCAAGTGAAGGCAAAAGGTTTCTATTTATTTATATGGTTTACACAAGATTCCATTTTAATATCTATTAATTACTCTATAGCAGTTGAGCATAGTGCTTAAGAGTATGGGCTTGGGAGCCAAACAAAACCAGGCTTGACTCTCAGTTCTACAACTTACCAGCTGCAGAAGCTGGGCCACTTACTTCACTACTCCAAGCTTTAATTTCCTTATTTGTAAAACAGCAACACTAATTCTTGCTTTGAAGGGTTATTTTGAAGATTCAATGAGATGATGCATCTAAAGCACTTAGCCCAGAGCCTGATAAAGGATAAGAGCTCAGTAAATCATAGCTCTTATAACTCAAATACTGTAAGAATTTTAAATATACAAGCAATTATGAATTCACCTTGAGGACAGTCAGTGGTAATGATAAGATGCTCAAAACAAGCACTGTTCAAGAAATGAGGCTTAAAGGATGATATAATTGTCCAAAGTTAGTCAGGAAATACTAGAGATGAACCTTGTGCCCTATCTGAAGCCAAATGCCATATTCCTGATTGCACTAAGCCTCCTTGGTCAACTTTGTTCTAGAGGGGCAATATACTCTTCACTCCAGTCTTAGATCTCTCACAGTCCTGGTATAACACAATGCCCTGTGCCCCCTTTAAGGTCTGTCAAATTAGCCCACTGGTCTAACTGAGACTGGCTCCCAGGAAGCCAAGTTATTTGTCTAAGCTTGCAGAGTTAGCTGAACAAGGAATACTGAAGAAGAGTGGTAAATTTATTATTTCACAGCATTGTACTTCTTGAACATGGAGTGTAATTAATATTCCATACATTCAATTATTCATAAACATGGCTGGCACTGGGATGCAGTGATGATCAGGGAATATGTAGCTCACAGTGTAGTGGGTGGAGGAAAACAGGCAAGGAAATAGTCAATGGTATCAACACATGTGATTAGTACTATAATAGAGAAGCCCCAGGAGCCATGGAAGTTCAGGGGAAGGCAGCTAATCTGGCCTTGGGTAAAGCTCGAGGAAGGATCTGTAAAGTTTATTTGTTCTATTTGTTGACCAAGAGTAATATTAATTGGTCAATGGTACAAGATCATATTCATTTATTTACTTATTGAACAAAAATTTATTGAATGAGGTCCCTGTGCCAGGCACTGTGGTAGGCAGAGGTGACTAAGACATGGGTATTGTCTTCTAAAATTTCACTCTTTCCTTTAGTAAGTGAGTGGCAATGATGCTTTTCAGTTTATTTAGAATTATCAACTTCATCAGCTTCAGGTAACAGGTAACAATAACTACATGAGTCTGAAGAACTCATTCACCAGGTTTTGCCTAGTTAAAAAATCCATTGATTGTTGTTTTTGTGTCACAAAATGTTTTGGTTCATGAACAGGAAAGTGTACCTGAATTTCTGGAACCTTATAGCATGGTTATGTGTTATGGTATTAGTTAATAGAGTCTTGAAGACAGACCTTCAGAATTTTGAGGAAGAATTCAAATTCAGTTGCAGTGATAAGAGCAGACATATCAACAGTGAGGTATGTTTCACCTACCATGGTGCAGAGGATGTATTACCTTGCATTGATAGACAGTTGAAACAAAATCCTACATGTGGTTCTGGGAAATGTTCAAATGGTGTGCTTATTATTGATTCCAGAATGTCTCTCCATGGTACCTCTTAAGAATACAGTTTCCTGTCCTGGCTGGTGTAGCTCAGTGGATTGAGTGTGGACCTGCAAACCAAAGGGTCGCCAGTTCAATTCCCAGTCAGGACACATGCCTGGGTTGCAGGCCAGGTCCCCAGTAAGGGGGTATGTGGGAGGCAACCGCACATTGATGTTTCTCTCCCTCTCTTTCTTCCTCCCTTCCCCTCTGTCTATAAAAATAAGTAAAATATTTTTAAACATTTTTTAAAGAATACAATTTTCCACACTCTTATAGTGGTTTAAAAGTCATTGCTACTTGTTTCTGATATGTCCTCTCTTTACTTATTTTCATGTACTTCTTTTGCTATTTCTGCCCAGATGGCTTCTAAAAGTTCCATCCTGGAGCTTCCAACCTTGCATTTCCTCCTGAGACTTAGAGTCTATAATAGGATCTTGGCCTTATGAGCTTTAAAGATCAGAAAACAGTTATGATTCTGATTTTCCAATTAAATACAGCAGTGGTCCCTGTGAGGTCTTTCCATGTTATTTGAGAAAAACAATAATAATTAGTTCAAACTGTGACTGTGATTCTGAATTTCCACTCTTGGTAGAGTTTAGCCATCCTGCTTGGCAGATTATATAAAAACTATTGTCAGAGAAAATTCTTTCAGCCTTCCAGGAATTTTGTCCTTTGCTAATGAATTTAATAAGTCCTAGGGATTAGCTCTTTGCCCTAGGAGAACTCTGCAAAGTTTATCCTCCTTGGAAGGCTTTAATGGGCACCTTTGCCCAGAATGACTGATGGAACCACAGTTTTTGGCTGTGAGCCAAGAAAGTTATCTTAACTTGTACTTCTCCCAATTGTCTTGAATTCCTTCTGTTGTGCTCTGGGAAAGTTGAAGAACACTGCTTCTAACAGGAGGACTTCAATAATTAGGTCCCCATCAACTGAGGTCCCCTGTCTCTTTCAGCTGTCTGCAACTACAGTGAGTTGGAAAGAATGTTGAGTTTGGAGTCAATCCAACCAGGACTAGAGTCAAGACTTCCCAGCTGTGTGCCCCAAGACAAATGACTGTGCCTCTCTGAGCCTCCATTTTATCATCAGTAAAATGAAAATAATAATAGTGCCTTCCTGATAGGGATACTGTTAAAGTTAATGAGATAATTCATGTAAAGCGACTTAGGGTAACCAACTGTCCTGGTTTGCTTGGGAATGAAGGGTTTCTTGGGACACTGGACTTTTCAGTGCTAAAACCAGGGCAGTCTTAGGCAAACCTGGATAGTTAGTCACCCCAGATGAGTATGAGGAAGATGTTTCCTTTCTTTGTTGTTATCACTAAATAGCCACAATTTCCAGGTCAGGAGATTCTATCTCATCTACATCCCCTGTCTGATCTAGACAATCTGCTCCAAGTACATGAAAGTCAGAGATTAAGACCCTCAAACTGTAAAGTGCTGTAAATGTTTAAAGTATTACTATTACTTGTATTGTATGTATATACATACATATATATAATGATATTCTAATAATTATAGGTTCAGTAGTAGGATATACAAAGCCAATGAAAAAGATTCAATATTTATTGAATGCCTATTTTCTGAACAATACTATGCTAAGCATTAGAGTCAGAATAATATACTGGGGAAAACTGAATAATACAATTATAACTTCTCTTTTTTGATAAATTTTTAAAATGAGTCTGACATTTTTTTATTTTTCCAGCTTTATTGAAGTATAATTGACACATAAAAATTCATTCAGCGTATACAACATGATGACTTGACATATGTATACATTGCTAAATGATTACCACAATCAAGTTAATTAGTACATTCATCACCACTTTTGTGTGTGTATGTGTGGCAAGGGCACTTAATATCCACTCATCAATTTCAAGTATATAATACTGTGGTATTAACTATAGCCACCAAACTGTATGTTATATCCTCAGAACTTATTCATCTTATAACTGACCAACCCTTCCCCATTTCCTCAACTCCTTAACCCTTGGTAACCACCATTATACTCTCTGACTTTATGACTTCAGCTTTTTTAGTTTCCACATATAAGTGAGATCATACATTATCTATCTTACTGTGTCTGGCTTATTTCCCTTAGCATAATCTCCACCAAATTCATACACACTATCACAAATGGCAGGATTTTCTTCTTTTTATGACTGAATAATATTTCATTCTCTGTGTGTGTATCACATCTTCTTTATCCATTTGTCTACCGATACTAGTGGATGCTTTGGTTGTTTCCACATCTTGAATATTGTGAATAATGATGTAGTGAATATGGGGCTGCAGAAAGATATCTCTTCAAGATACTGACTTCATGTCCTTTGGATATAATCCAGATGTGGTATTTCTGGATCATATGGTAATTCTATTTTTAATTTTTAGAGGAACTTCCATAGTGTTTTTCTTAGTGACTGTACCAATTTACATTCCCACCAACAGTGCACAAGTGTTCCCTTGTCTCCATATAGTCTCCCACACTTATTATCTCTTGTCTTTTTAATGATGGCCATTTTAACAGGTGTTAGATGATATCTCATTGTGGTTTTAATTTACATCTCCCCGATGATTAGTGATGTTTAGTATCTTTTCATACACTTGTTGGTCATTTGTATGTCTTCTTTTTTAAAGATTTTATGTATTTATCTTTAGAGGGGAAGGGAAGGAGAAAGGGAGAGAAACATCAATGTATGGTTGCCTCTCATGTGTCCCCTGCTGGGAACTGGCCTGCAACCCAGGCATGTGCCCTGACTGGGAATCAAACCATGATCGTGTGGTTCGCAGGTCCACGCTCAATCCACTGAGCTACACCAGCCAGGGCTCATTTGTATGTCTTCTTTGGGAAAATATCTATCTAAGCCCTTTGCCCATTTTTTAATCTGGGTATTTGGGGTGTTTCTTCCTGTTTTGCTGCTCAGTTGTATGAGTTTCTTAAATATTTTCATTATTAGTCTCTTATCAAATACAAATAACTTTTTTATTGTGCTTTGCTTCATTGTGTTTCACAGATATTGTGGTTTTTTACAGATTGATAATTTGTGTCAATCAAGTTAATCAGCCCCATTTTCCAATAGCATTTACTCACTTTGTGTCTCTGGGTCACATTTTGGTAATTCTGGCAATATTTCAAGTTTCGTTATTATTATATTAATTACAGTGATCTGTGATCATGATTTTTGATGGTACTCTTGCAATTGTCTTCGGGTGCCACAAACCTCACTCATATAAGACAGTGAAGTTAATCTATAAATGTTGTTTATGTTCTGATTGCTCCACCAACTGGTCATTCCCCCATCTCTCTCCCTCCTTGGATCCCCCTATTACCTGAGACACCATACTGAAATTAGGCGAGTTAATAATCCTACAATGGCCCCTAAGTATTTAAGTGAAAGGAATAGTCACATGTCTCTCACTTAAAATCAAAAGCTAGAAATAATTAAGCTTAGCGAGGAAGATATGTCAGAAGCTGAAAGAGGCCAAATGCTAGGCCTCTTGTGCCAAACGGCCACGTTGTGCATGCAAAAGAAACGTTCTTTTTTTTCATTTTTTAATTTAATTATTTTTCAAATAGAAACATTCTTGAAGGAAGTTAAAAGTGCTACTCCAATAAATACATGAATGATAGGAAAGCAAAACAGCCTTATTGCTAATGTGGAGGGTAAAATGCTACCAAACAGCATCGCATGCTGCAGAGAAACAGTTTGTGAAAGGAAGAATCAATCGATGTGCAAATTTCATTGTGATCTTATTTTAAGAAATTGTCGCAACCACCCCTACCTTCAACAATCACCACCATGATCAATCAGCAGCCATCAACACTGAGGCAAGACCCTCCACCAGCAAAAATATTATGACTTGCTGAAAGCTCAGATGATTAGCATTTTTTAGCAGTACAGTATTTTTAATTAAGGTATATAAATTTTAGACATAATGCTATTGCACACTTAATAGACCACAGTATAGTGTAAACATAACTTATAGGCAGTGAAAAACCAAAAAAAAATTGTCACTCTCTTTATTGTGATATTCATTTTATTGTAGTGGTCTAAAATTAGACCTGTAATATGTCTAAAGTATGCCTGTATAAGGTTTTCAAATATTTTCTACCATACCACTGATTGCTTTTTCATTTCATTGAATGTTTCCTTTGCTCTGCAGAAGCTTTTTAGTTTGATATAGTCCCATTTGTATAATTTTACTTTTGTTGGCTGTGCTTTTTTGTTGTCAGATCCAGAAAATCATTGCCAAAGCCAAAGTCAAGGAGCTTTTTTCCCTATGTTTTCTCTTAAAAAATTAAATGAAGTTTGGCACCACTTGCCTTATTTCACTTAGCAAATTGCTCTTCAGATCCATCTATGCTGTCGCAAAGGGTAGGAGCTCCTTCTTTCTTTCTGCTGCATAGAATTCCATTGTGTAAATGTACCATAGTTGGTTGGGGTTTTTTTGTACCATAGTTTTTTGATCCATTCATTTACTGATGGGCACCTAGGTTGCTTCCAGCACTGGGCTATTGTGAATTGTGCTGCTACGAACATTGGGGTGCATAAATTCTTTTGAATTACTGTTTCAGAGTTCTTAGGATATAATCCCAGCAGTGGAATTGCCAGGTCAAAAGGCAGTTCCATTTTTCCTTTTCTGAGGAAATTCCATACTATTTTCTACAGTGGCTGCACCAGTCTGCATTCCCACCAACAGGTGGGAATTCTCTACATCCTCTCCAACACTTGTTGTTTGTTGCTTTACCATGGCCAATCTGACCATTTGTGAAGTGGTATCTCATTGTGGTTTTAATTTGCATCTCTCTGATAGCTAGTTTATTTATTTCATAAGTCTCTGGGCCCTCTGTATATTCTCCTTGGAGAAGTGTCTGTTCAGGTCCTTTGCCCATTTTTTAATTGGATTGTTTGTTTTTCTGCAGTGGAGCTGTGTGAGTTCTTTATGTATTTTGGAGATCAAGCTTTTGTCCAAGATATCATTGGCAAATATATTTTTCTATACAATTTATTCCCTTTAGATTTTGATGATGTTTTAGTTTAAAAAATAATTCTTTTATTTTTATTGATGTACGTTTTGGAAGCTATTAATTTTCCTCTGGCCATTGTTTAAATGTATTCCATACATTCTGATATGTAGTGTTTTAATTACAACTATTCTTGAAAAATGTGTAATTTCTAATTATTTCACCTATTAACTAAGTTTTTAATAGAGGTTTATTTGTTTTTTAATTTCCAGATGGAAAGTCTTTTTGTTTTGTTTTGATTTGGTTTCATTTTTAAATTCTAGATTTATTCCATTTAGAACCTACATATTTTACACCACAGATTTGTTCTGCTTATTTTTAAAAAACTTTAAATAAATAGAATCCTGCTATTTCCCTATTTGGAACTCCAAAGCGTTTCTGTTTTCAGGGGAAAAAACGATATACTCCTAAGGTACCAAGCTCTTCTGACCTAGAACTGGAAATGCTTCTATTATACTTACAATAATTCTACTAGCTATTGAGGTTAAGCTAGTTAGAGTAGACACACCACTATTGCAATTAGGCTTTGAGACTTGAAGCTCCAGGGTTAGAAAATTTTGAAAATGTGTTCCAATTGTCTTCCCAAAAGTAACATTTCTGCCATTAGCAAGCTGGAAGCAAACTAACAGAAAATGATAATGTAATGCTATTTTCTCCAGATGTTATTTCAATGTATTTCACTTTCCAACTTTACAAAGGACACATTCAGAATATTTCAAATTAAATACTCTGTCGTTGCCTTCACAACATGAGCAAATCATTACCAGAAAACTAGGTTTTTGTACCATCTAGTGGTGTGTCCAAATATAGCTGACACATAAATGTTTTTTAAATTAATGATTCTTTAAGAGGCACTTTAAGGGCCCATGTTATTGTGAATTGTTCCATATGTAGATTATAGGTGCAAGGAAATGTTAAACTCCCTCACCATGCTATTATTATGAGTTTTGTGCCTTTATTCCTCACTTTGTCATGAGTACTATAGATTCAGGTCTGCAATCTGAAGATTCTAGATCTGCATTGACTACAAGGATAAGGGCAAACAAAAAAAGCTTACACTGTTAAAACAGAGAATATAACATGTTCATCACCCCTTTTCTACTCTCTCTTTTTTAAAAAAATTCTTGGACATTGCTTAAAAGTCCCCAGAACTTTCTAAGACTGGTTTTGTTTATTTTAAATGTGGTAAAAAGCACATAACATGAAATTTATCATCTTAACCATTTTAAGCGTACAGTTCAGTAATGGTGAGCACATTCACAGTTTTGTGCAGCAGATCTCTACATGATAGGGAGGAGAGAGAGATGGAGGTGGTGTTTCTTATCCTCAGGAACTCATATTCAGTAAGTCTAGGGAAGAACTGAGGAGTATTCATTTTCACCAAGCTCCCCAGGTGACAATGATGCATCCAGTGGGCTATTTGGGAATCACTGATTTACATAGACCACATAGGTCTGCAGAAGTAACCATCTGTGCTGGCCTGGTAAGTGATTTAAGATGTGCCTGGGCCCTGGCCAGATAGCTGAGTTGGTTAGAGCATTGTCCCAATATGTCAAGGTTGTGGGTTCAATCCTTGGTCAGGGCACATACAAGAATCAACCAATGAAAGCATCAATAACCAGAATAACAAATCAATGTTTCTTTCTGTTTCACATTAATAAATAAAAAGTAAATAAAAATATATGCCTGAGCCTGACCTAGGGCTCCAATCTGGCATCAACCTTAACTCTACCTCTGTGTGACAGTGAATCAAACTCACTAACCTGACCCCCCAAATCTACCCTTCAAATTTGATTTTCAACTGTTTATCAAGCTGAATGTTCCACTCCCGCTGGTCTAGTCTGATTAGCATCTATTCCATATGTCTTGAGATTTCTTTCTGTGTCTGCTCTAAAAATAGTGCTATATGTTTTTTAGCTGGGTATTTCAGGAAGCAGGCACTAAAAGTTAGGGATATGAGAAGTTTATGGGGTCTTGGTGGGTAATACCTATGAAAGATAAAATAAAGAGGAAGCAGAGTTGATCAGAGAAGAAACTCAGTACATCGTGCAGATCTGGCAGAGTCTCAAATGATTCAACAGGAAATCTAGCTCAAATATTTTCCATTAGAGGAGTACCATGCTGAGCAGAAATGGCCAGGCCCTAGTACACTTAAAATCTTTAGTCACTGGCTGGGGCTCCCCACGAAGATTATAGCCTAAGCAGATCCTAAGTTACTGCTAATAGATGAAGGCACTCAACTAACCGCACTCTTTGCAGTTGGAAAATCCATGGCCACCATGGTTCTTTCTTCTGTTCTTCAGTTGTACAGACCCTATCCTCCTCTTTGAGCCCCAGTATGGCAACTGTCTAGAGGTCATGTCATAACTACTACATTTGTTTCAAAATACAGGCTATTAGAGCAGGAAATGACCTTAGGAACATCTCATATTAGAGATAAAGAAATTGAGACCCAGAGTGTGTGTGTATGCATGCGTTCATGTGTGTGCCTGTGTGTTTGTGTGTTTGAGAGAAAGAGAGACTTATTCAAGACAACACAGCTAGCTAATCAAAGGCAGGATTGTAACCCAGGTATCCTCTCAGTTCAGGTTTGCAGTAGCATTAAAAAATTGCTTTCTTCCCTGGCTGGTGTCCCTCAGTGGATTGAGTGCCAACATGCAAACTAAAGGGTCTCTGGTTCGATTCCCAGATAGGCACACGCCTTGGTTTCAGGCTGAGTCCCCAGTGGAGAGCGAGTGAAAGGCAACCGCACATTGATGTTTCTCTCCCTCTCTTTAATTTAAGAAATTGCTTCTTATTTTGAAAGATTAGTGGAGGAAGAGTTTTCACCTAAAAAGCAACTAACTGCTGCAAATAGACTCAACTTGCTTCCAGGCATGCAGAATCACTAAAATGAAGAAAAAATAACCAAACTTCTCTTTCAGAAGATCTTTGAGACTTAATTTAGTCTTAAATATATAAGGAAATGGTGATAAAATTGTAATTTTCATGGAAATGCTTTAACTTGTTCATTTCTATAATAATCACTAATTTATAAAAATTCAGTGACATATTATCTTAAAATCTCATGCATTAAAGGAATTGAAATGGACCAGTGCATTATTACTAAACATTTTGAAAAAATAAATGGTTTACAAAATTATTTTCCAGTAATTATGTCAAGCCAGGGAAACAGTTATGAAAAAGGCAGAGGTTATTGTTTGTGTGGCAGTAAGATAACTCTTATATTCTGGTTAGCATTTTTTTGTGAAGGGGTGATTTTATTTTCAGTGTTACACATGATACTGATTTTTAGAATGGAAATGCATAAACATAGGTCTCAATTGGATGTGCAAACAATTATCTGGAATTCTAAAAAGACAGTCTTTGCTTACCAGTAAAAGGAAATTGTCACTTTTTTTTTGCTTTTTCAGGACAGGAATTCTTCATGTGACTTTACAGCCCATGTAAAGCAATTCTCATTCTTCCATATAGTAAAGTTCAGGAATGGGTATGCATTGGTAGGGGTGGGGGTAGGAGGTGGGGTGTTGGGGGTGGGCAGCAACTGGTGAGCCAGAGTCTATCAAGCCACTGCCCAATTTCTCAAAACTGTAGAGAAAAATGTAAATGAGGTTTATGGTCACTAGCTTTATTGGGCCCCAACTTTCCTGTTTCAAACCTTGATCAGTCTGCTAATTCCATGTGCCGTTTCAACTAGAATCTCATAAGATTATTACTATGTGTATAGATGAAGTCATGCAAACACACAGGGGCCAACAGCACAACTTTTGTGTGTGAAGTGTGGCACACATCTTGTGTGCACTTTTAAATGCAAGAGTAAAATGCCAAAGTGAGTCAAAGAAATGCTTTACAAATTAGCCTGTTGGACATAAGGTGGGAAAGGGAAAAAAGAATAGATGTAGAAAACCAGAAATCTAAGTCTGAGGTTTTAAGTAGGGGTTGATCTGGGCAGGAATTTACCTATGTGTCAAAGCAGGGTTTTTCAGAGACCAGAGGCCCTTTCTTCCCTGTTTATCAAAAGGGAATAATTAATTACTTCTTCCAGCTTTATTCAAGTATATCCAAACTGAGGGATTTTCAGGGATATGTTATCATTTTACCCAGTCTACATAAGATGCTGGCTCTCTCGGAATGACTTCTTTCCCCTAAGTATCATATTAGGAGCTCAATTCTGAAGGTACATGTTAACTCAAGATAAGCACGCACTTGTATACATTATGTGTCACAAGCACTAGAATCAGCCTCCATCTTGAGTTTTCCCAACTAGACCCTGACATTTGAAGGTAAATAACTTTGAGAGAAAATATACTATGTAATTTTTTTTACTAATCTAAGAAACATATAACACACTGGAAAAACTGTTTTTGACATCAAAGAAATACTGCATTACTAACAAAGTCATCAGTTCGCTCACACAAGACCTGTGGTCTTTATTTGCATAGTAGATGAGAGAAAAAATATCTAAGAGTCACCCTGATGTTGATAAGTACTATGGTAGAGAAAAGAGCTCTGAGGTCAGAGACATAGTTTCAGCACTAGCCCTGCCCCTGGCTATGTGATCTTGGGAGGCTATTTACCAACTCTGAGTCTCAATATCCACATGTATTATGTGACAATAATAACGCCAATTCCAGGGTTATTAGAAACTTTGCAAAAGGTCATGAATGTAAAACAATTTAGGATTAAGTATAACATAATCCACAAAACTGAAGTTTTATTATTCACTCTGTCAGCTGTTACACAACAACAAGTAGGGTATGAATGGGGCAATATTGACAGCAGGGGCTTCCAGGGTTGTCATGTGGTAAGTACTAAGCTCACAGTGGACACAAGGCTGTCTACTAGGTTAGAGAAATGAATGAGTTTGGAAAAATTTGTCTTTTCATCTGAAACAATCTGCAGGGAGGTTCTATTGCTATGTCTTGGACAAGTCATGCCTTTTGCCACCTCTAGTTCATCTAAGATACAGTGGGTTATCTACATGGGTGGTCCTGATGGTTCTGTACTGAAAAGAAAGTTAATTTTCCAAGATTTTACTAACAATGAAAGAGTTAAAGGAAAGGTTATGTTGCTCATGGAAGACAGGTTGCCCCTGTGGAAGGCTGCAAGGTGCTCCTAAGGTCCAGATGAATACCAATGGTGTGTACGAGTCCCCATCCTCAGAGTGAGAGCAGACAGGAACACATGGAACTGCAGCTAAGAAACACTCTGGATACAGAACTTACTCTAGGTCCAGTTTGGAATGAGGCAGTTCGCTAACTAACTAATTTACTAACTTTCAATAAGTTAGTCCCTTAATTTCTCAGCAATTCTAGTTGAAGTCACTTTCTTAGAATTGAAAAATCAAATTTTCCAAGTAAAAAGTATTTTATTTATCAGGACAAGCCTGAGACCTTTACAGCCTCCTTTCAGACTCTGAGGATACAGAAAATGTCCAGCCTCAAACTATTCTCAATGGATCTTGCCCACCCCATTTTCATTTTGATTTTGGTAAAGGCAGGAGTAAAGCTGGTCACAATCTGGTTAAGGTTAGAAAGCTTCAGGCTGGTCCTGTATCTCTATTCAATTGGAAAAGTGGGACAACCTCAGAGGATCCCTCACAGTCAGTCTTGGTTTGAAAGACCCTGTTTGTGGAGAGTAAGGGGACTATGATTTCTAAGTAGGAGAGCAGTGTGTGTAGAGGCAGGGTGGGATGAGCAAGCTGCTGGGCCTCCATGCTCCCCATCCCTGAACAGCTTTTCTAATGATTTTATACGTTAGAGGTTCACTTAACAAGTTTGAAAACCCCTGCCATAGGGCACAGGCACCAACAAAGAGAAGTATTCAGTGTTAGGGAGGACAGAAACTTGCTCCAGACTTGGTGCTCTTTAGTGGTGAAAAGAGAAAATGATGGCGATGTCTTCAGATTCTATAGATTCACAGCAGAAAATCATGAGTAGAAATTCTCTTCTTCAAACTGAAGTTCAATAAAAGAACATATCTTTTCTTCTCTCTGAAGACTGGCTTTCTGAAAAAAAAAGATAAGCATGATGAGAAGAAGCTGGCTTTGGGGGTCAAGGAGCCCAGGTGTGAACCCTAACTTCACCACTGCCTAGCTGTGTGACCTTAGACAAGTTACCTAGCCTATCTGAACCCCAATTTTTCCATATATTACATGGAAATACTAATGACACCTACCTTATTTTCTCATCTGTGAACAGAATGTAAATAGCACCTCCATTGTAAGTAGGTATTGGTTTTTATTTTGCTTCACTTCTGTAATTCCTGTTATTCTCATCTCCTAGTGACCTTTTACTTCACTCTACCTCAGCCAAACATTCCCATAGTCACATGCTAGACTTTGAAATCACCTACCCAGGTGACACCCTTGTCATCTCAATGTCAAACATCCACTGTTCAACCATCACCTCCTATGTCATTGACTTAAGTAGTCTTATTTCTGCACTTTAACATAATCTAATCCTCAATTCATCCCATCAACCTCCATGGCACACCACCCTCCATCTGTCTCTGTTTCTTTCTTATTGTAGCTTAGATACCATGATCCCTTGTGATAATATCTCACTTACAAATACTCAGCTCCTTTCCTTTTCCCTCATTCATCATGCTCACTTGGTAAAACATCAACCCTGTTTAAGCCTTACCATTGACCTTCTCTGTGTATTACACTAACCTAGTACCACTGATGAAAATCACACAACCCAGCTGACATTTTCCACTTGAAACTCATGATCTAAGACTTGAGATCAGCACTAAGAAATCCTGCTCATATTTGTCTATGAGCAGGCTTGCGTTCCCAATGCTCAAGAGGACTTTTTCATACTTTTCCACCTTCTTCAATAGCACACATTCCCACTCTCAGCTTATGATCTTGCCCCATAGTCCACTGAGGAAATAGAAATCATTTGATTAGTACTCTGTAGACTCCCCACAAACAAGTCTATTTGCGCTTGTGTCCTTGTTTTTCTTTTGTATGCTTGCAACAGTAGAATGTCCCTTCTTCCTAGCAAATGTCAACACTTCCATATGTCCCTTCCATGTTCTCAATGACTTTACCCATGAAGTTATCCTCATCCCCCTTCATATTTTTTAAAGATTTTATTTATTTATTTTAGAGAGGGGAAGAGAGGGAGAAAAGCATTGATGTGAGAGAGAAACATTGATCAGCCACCTCTCACACATGCCCCATCAGGGGACCAGGCCAGAAACCCAGGCATGTGCCCTGACCAGGAACTGAACCAACAACCTTTGACTTTGCTGAATGATGCCTGGCCCACTGAGCCACAGCAGTCAGAGCCAAACTCTTCATTTTGGTTGGAGCTTTCCCATTACCATATAAATCAGTTCTAATATTTGCCTTTTAAAAAGCCCTCCCTCCAAAAATAGTTATTTAATTAGATTATGTTAACATCATTTATAGGTACCTTTCAGCAAAAATGAAAAGGCTTGGCCAATTTGCATTTTAAAAAAGCAGAATCTTTGGGATGCATAGGTACGATGTCAAATTTCTCAGGTTTAGGAAGCCAAAAGGGGAGTAAATTTCAGTAGATAAGGTGGTGGGGGCTCTGGGCCTAGAGCACAGAGCGGCCGGTGGGTGTGGGTACCTTGTTAGAGGAGGAGCACACTTATTGCGCACTTCCACGAGTACATGCAAACCATATGTAAATACATCTTTTTGAATTAGCAGGTTACAGTAATTGCAATCAGTGGCTTTACCCCCTCGCCTATTCCACCCGACTCTGTTAGTAAATCAGACTGTGGAATGGACATGGGGGCTCTGTGGGGAGAAGAGAAAGAGAGAGGATAGGTGGGGATGATAGTCACCCTCAGTACCCTTTTCCTATTCATATTAAAGGACGGAGTCCAGATTATGCCCCTTATCATTTCAGGAATCTTACAGTCCCGAGGTATAAATTTTTCGCCTTCAGTGCCATGGCTAGAAGCCACAGTTCTACCTCTGAAGTGGCTACTTGCCTGGGCAGCCTTTGGCCTCCAACTTTCAGAAGTTGATCCCTCTAGAGAGGGGATGGACTGGGCCAGTTTGGGAGAGGTGAGTAAAATGACAAAGACTTGGGGTGGGGTTCGGGGGTGGGGGACAACCCTTCCTTCCAAACAAAACCATGTAAAACTAAACTAATAAACAAAAGCATGCCCCACAAGGAAAAAAATAAAAGAGCAGCTAAAGCCCTGCCTGGTATGGCTCAGTGGATTGAGTGCCAGCCTATGAACCAAAGGCTTGCCAGTTTGATTCCCAGTCTAGGGCACATGCCTGGGTTGTGGGCCAGGTCCCCCTAGGAGGGGCGTGAGAGGTAACCACACACTGATGTTTCTCTCCCTCTCTTTCTCCCTCCCTTCTCCTCTGTCTAAAAAATAAAAAAATAAAATATTTTTTAAAAAAGAGAAGCTAAAAATCTGCCTACAAGAGACCCACCTCAGAAAAAAACATCTACACAGACTTAAAGTGAAGGGTTGGAAAAAAAAAATGTTCCAAGAAAATGGACAGGAAAAAAAGACAGGGTAGGAATACTTGCAGAAGACAAAATAGATTTCAAAACAAAGGCCATAAAAAGAGACACAGAAGGACATTTCACAACACTCAAGGGAAGAGTCCATCAAGAAGATATAAACATTGTAAACATATATTCACTCAACATAGGAGCACCAAAATATATAAAGAAAATCTTAGAGGACTTCAAGAAACACATTGACAGCAACACAATTATTGTTGGGGATTTTAACACACCACTGTCAAAAATGGACAGATCTTCCAAACAAAGTATCAACAAGGATATTGTGGCACTGAATGACACACTAGATCAAATGGACTTAATTGATATATAGAGAGAGGCTTTCACACAAAAGAAGCAAAATGCACATTCTTTTCAAGTGTACATGGAACATTTTCAAAGGTAAGTCATATGACAGGACACAACACAAGCCTCAACAAATTCAAGAAAATTGAAATCATATCAAGCATTTTCTCCAACTACAAGGGTTTGAAACTAGAAACCAACCTCAAGGAAACGAAACCAAAAACATTCAACTTCATGCACTCTGAATAATTCATTATTAAACAATAAGTGGATTAACAATGATATCAAGGAAGAAATCAAAAAGTTTCTGGAAACAAATGAAAATGAACATACAACAGCCCAAAACCTATGGGACACAGCAAAGGCAGTCCTGAGAGGGAAGTTCACAGTGATACAGACCTACTTAGAAAAGATAGAAAATTTTCAAATAAACAACCTAACCCTACATCTACAAGAACTGGAGGAGCACCAATAAACAAAAACTGTAGTGAGTAGAAGGAAGGAAATAATCAAGATCAGAGCAGAATTAAAAGACGTGGAGACTAAAAGAACAATTCAAAGAATCAATAAATCCAGGAGCTGATTCTTTGAAAAGATAAACAAAATTGACAAGCCTTTAATCAGGCTCATCAAGGAAAAAAAGGGAGAGGACCCAAATAAATATATTCAGAAATGAAAAAGGAGAAATTATAACTGATACCACAGAAATACAAAGGATAGTAAGAAATTACTATGAACAACTCTATGCCAAGAAATTTGACAACGTGGGTGAAATGGACACATTTTGAGAAACAAGTAATCTTCCAAAACTGAATCAAGAAGCACAAAGCCTGAACAGACTGATAACAGCTGATGAAATCAAAGCAGTAATCAAAAAAATAAAATCTCTTGACACACAAAAGACCTGGACTGGACACTTTCACAGGAGAATTTTACAAACCATTTAAGAAAGAGCTAACCCCTATTCTCCTCAAACTACTCCAAAAAATCCAAGAGGAAGGAAGACTCCTGAACTCCTGTTATGATGCCAGCATCATCCTAATCTCAAAACCAAACACACGAGAAAAAAAGAAAACTACAGGCCAATATCACAGATGAACATAGACACTAAAATACTCAACAAAATATTGGCAAACTGCATTCTTTAATACATTAAAAGGATCACACACCATGACCAAGTGGGATTCATCCCAGAGATGCAAGGATGATACAATATTCACAAATCAATGCAATGTAATATGTCACATAAACAAATGGAAGACAAAAATCACATGATAATATCAATAAATATGAAAAGAGAATTTGATAAGGTACAGCACCCATTTATGATACAAACACTCAGCAAAGCTGGAATAGAGGGAGCATTCCTCAACATGATAAAGATCATATATGAGAGACCTACAGCCAACACCATACTCAATGAGCAAAAACTAAAAGCTTTCCCACTAAGATCAGGAACATGACAAGAATGTCTGCTTTCACCACTTCTATTCAACATAGTATTGGAAGTCCTAGCCAGAGATATCAGATAAAAAAAGAAATAAAAGGCATTCAAACTGGAAAGGTGGAAGGAAAACTGTCATTGTTTGCAGATGACATGAGAGTGTACATAGAAAACCCTATAGACTCCACCAAAAAACTGCTCAACCTAATAAATTAATTTGGCACAACAGGGGGATACAAAGTCAATATTCAGAAATCAAAGGCATTTTTGTACAGCAACAATGAAATATCAGGGACAGAAATCAGGAAAAAAATTCCCATTTGGTACAGCAACAAGAAAAATAAAGTAATTAGAAATAAACCTAGCCAAGGAGGTAAAAGACCCGAAACCAATCCAGAGTATTAGGCAAATCCTAAGAGCTAAACCTCCCAAATAGATATCAAATACATATACTTCTTTCTCCACTTACGCTACCTAGTCCGGGCTGTTATATTTTCATGCTTCTTGCCTCCAAACTGATCTCTTTGTTTTCATTCTTGTCTTTCTCCAATCTACTCAGTTTATGTGACCTTATTAAATCCACAGTGAACTTAATAAGGGTCTCCCAGGGTTCACCAAGTCACTTAGAATATGAAATTCAAACTCCCAACATTATCCAAAAGATTCTCTGTCACCTGGCCCATGTCTACCTCTCCAACATAGTCTTGTGCCACTTTCCCTTGCCCACTACTCTCTGGCCACAGTGACCTTCCTCCCATTCCTAACACATTTCTGGGCCTTTGCATGGGGTAGCTTTCTTCATCTCCTTTTAGCTCTACCCTAACTCTCCCTAAGACTGGCTCTCCCACTTTTTTGGGGGCCCCTGCTTACATGTCATTTCCTCCAAGAAGCTTCCTTTGACCACCTTATTCAAAGTTGGCACCCATCTTTCCCTATTGCAACACCTTGTATGTTTCCTTCATAGCACTTAATCATAACATGTAAAAATTTTGCTTTTTCCCTTTTTCTTGGGGAGAGGGGGCTTTGCCTTCCCCATTAGATTATTAACTCTATGAAGGGAGGGACCAAGACAGTTTTATTCATATATATTATATGAATAAAATCCATTATATATACAAATATATTATATATTATATATATAGAGAGAGATGTATACACACATATACACACACTCTGGCAAATAGCAATATCAATATTCTTATTATCTATAGGCATTGAAGCAATATACATTCAGTTTCTAGTTCTATAAATGAAAAAAATCAAATTTTCTAAAAATTTTGGCACCGAAGTTTTTGGGAATCACCTCAAGAAAATCTCTCTCACCCTGGCTGGTGTAACTCAGTGGATTAAGCATGGGCTGTGAACCAAGGGGTTGCTGGTTCGGTTCCCAGTTCGGGCACATGCCTGGGTTGTAGGCCAGGTCTCCTGTAGGGAGAGACAAACACACATTGATATTTCTCTAACTCTTTAGAAAAGAAAAAAAAGAAAATCTCTCTAACTACCCTTCTGGCTGATTGGTTTCCTGCTGTACATGGTCACTACATCATAGGTAACTGACAGCCCACATGAGGGGACTAGGCCATATTGGAAGAATAGGAGGAGATTCTGCCTTCCTTCTTTTGACAAATACTTACCTGAGACCTCAGGTAGAAAATCTTTCAAAACTACCAAAATTCCTCCCAAGAGGTTTATTCAATCCACTTTGAAATTAGATTAATACAAAACATGTAAAGAATCAAACATACAGAGGCAACTGAGTCCTTTGCCAAATCTACCAAAACAGGAAGTAAGGTCTCAGAGTCTGTGCGTTTCACTATCTTCACCTGTAGTTCTCACCATCAAGTGAGACTGGGAGACTGGCTTAAGAGCATGCATGGGCCTTGCTGGGTTTTCCTAGTCTTTTTGTTTAAAGCCCTAAGAAGTCACCTTCTTTCCGGTCACCTCACTTTGCTGCCTCCCTCTGCCCAGAACGACAGTGGTAAGATGGCCACCTCCCCTCCATTATTCTCCACATGGAAAGCTTATTACCTACCCCTTTCCCAAGGTAACATTGCTCCTATGCATGCTTTCCAAGCCTTCTGCATCCCTCCCTATTTTAGGATAGTATGCTGGCCACAGATATACAGTGAACCCATACACAGTAAAATAATCTTACCAGTTGCTACTTTTCACTGTTGTATACTTGATTTAAGTTGGAATTATTTTTGATGTTTATGCTTATTGTAATTTATGATTTTGATATTATGATACTGTGAGAGCAGAGAGATTATACCTCTGCTGTCTGCTGTGATCTTAAGGTAAGTCTTTTCACCTGTTTGCAACTTGTTCATTTTTCTGAATCACCTCAGTTAAATACAGCTCCGATTTTTTTTAAAAACTCGATAAAGTCGATTTTATGTCAAAATTAAAAAACTCTCAAGGATTTTATAAGTTACCAAGTGCATAGGATCTTTGAGACTCGGATGAAACAAATTCAAACTATGAAAATACTAAATAATAGAAATGAGGGTCTTTTCAGTTGTTAGAGATCCTGGTATTATATTATAAGCTTTTCCTCCAGTTTGTTCTCAAGATGTAGAGACACACTATCAAAAGCAGAATATATACTTACTTTCATGTGCAAGGCTGTCGCTGGCAAGGCTGACACTTGCAGGTCCATGAGCTGGAGGAAAATAGTTATTACCTAGAAAAGAAAAACATGATTGAAAATGAAATCTATAGGACTGGGATAGAAAGTGCCCAGTTTTACTCCAGGTCTCCCAAATCACTTGCCCCTCAGTTTATGGGCACCTAGCATATTTTTTCTTAGATGTTACAAAAACACAGAACTTTCTGTTTTTAAGGTCCCCTGGGCCTTGTTCGCATCTTCTTCTAGGCAATGTTTCTGATTAAGGGTTTCTAACTTCTTCAACAGATCAGGAGCCATCAGGCACTAAATAATTCAACTAGTGTAAACATTAGTAGAAAAGTGTGAAGAGTTTGTGACAGTCAAGATTTTAGTGATACACCTTTAAAAATGTATTTAAAAATAAAAATGTACCTGGAGGCTAGGGGACTAGAATAATGCCTGCATTATAGTTTTACCATGATGTGCCTTGCATATAGTAGATGGACACTAAGTATTTGATGAATTGGATTTAAACTGTATAGAGTTATGTTTGTGAGGCAATAATTTGTGCCATCTGCACTCTAACCACCTGTTCAAACAGAGCTCTGCTGTGTATATGCACAGGCATATACAAAAACACAGTTGGCCAAATTTTCCTTCTAAATACAGTAGGAACAGATGTTTCACAAAGAGTACATGGTACAAATTTTCGTGTTTCCCAAGCATGACATTTTAATAATTTACTCTTTTTAAGTACATTACTAATCAAACTCTGGAAATGATGGACTGGTATTTTAATGGAAAATTTGTTTCAACATTAGGATAGAACACAGTGCTTGACTTATGGAGGCTATGCTGAATAAATCTTTTGTGTACAATATACTTAGTTCAGAGTAAAGGTAGCTTCTACCAATTTCTCTCAGAAATGGGACACTAGAACCCCAGATAAGTATCAACTAGGGAGGTATAAAAGAAAATTCACTTAGAGTGTGGAATGCAGAGGATTCAGACTTGGCTTGATGAAACTATAAAATATATATAATTCCCAGTATTTCATGTAAAAGGCAAATCTTGTGGTACAATGTGTTGGGTTTTTGTTTTGGGGTTTGGGGGGGTTTGTTTGTTTCTTTGTTTGTTTTTTTGTGAAAGTACACTTCAGGCCAGATCTTCCTCTATCCTTTTACAAAGAACAGAGTCCTGGGTTTTTTAATGGGTATTTTTCATGTAGTAGGCACTAATTAAATAGTTGCTGAGTGAGTAAATGAAGAAGTATTTTAGTTCAGTGGGAGGGGTAATGATCAGGGAATGGGAACCCAAGAGAAACTGAGCAAGAGGAGCCCAGTGCACAAGCGTGAGCCACATACAGCCAGGCACTGTGACAGTCTCCAGGCAGCAATGGGGCTGCAATTTCTCCAGGCCTCTGCAATTTCTTTGAGCTTTAATGTGTGGAGCTGATGGCTAGTATAGATTACCCTTGTTTTTGCCCAGGAGCCTGGCATCACAGCAAGTTGCCAGCCTGTCTGGAGGATAGAGTTTGAGCTTGTAGGTATTCCATAGTTTGGTTTTACAAATGGATTATTTGGTGGTTTACAGTGAGGTGAATGTAAACCCCACGATTTTAGGCAGCAGCCCATCATTTTTCTAGGATAAGTCCAAATCAACAGACTGGGTGAATATTGTCAGCCAGGTTCATCTGGCTGGCTCTCTATGTAACCCTTGATTTATTAAACTGTCAATGTCAGTGAAGCCTAGTGAAGATATAGAGAACATTTAAGCAGAACATTCTGTCCCTCAGAAGCCTCATGTCCAGACTGGCAGCAATTAGTCTTGATACCCCACCTCATGCCAACTCACTCTCAACCCTAACGAATGAGAGGCAAGCCTCCAAGTATCTGGAGGGATTTACTTACAGTGGCCTGAGTTGAAAGGCTGGTTGAAGGGAGATCCTGTGCTTCTGGTTGCCTGCCCAGAGCTGCAATTCTCCCACATGGCAGATTGCTGAGGAAGGGCTACACATCTCTCTTGATGGGGAAAATCTAGGAGTGACTCGTATTCCCCATCAGGCTGGGCCTGTGAAGCTAGGTGCCCAGAGAACACATGAGGGTATTCAGGCTCTGGGGAGCTGGTGCTGGCTGGAGTAGAGAAATGAAACAGCTGGCCCGGCTCAACAGAGGGACTCCCAGTCAGGGGCTGAGGGTATTGAGTCATAGCCATGGGCTGAAACCCATTCATGCTGCAGTTGTCAGCATCATTTGCAAAAGATACTTCTGGCTGTGGCTTTGTCCATTCAGAAGAGAAACACCACTCATTTGGAGATGTGTTCAAATCATCTCCAATTTGGAGATATCCATCTAGGAAGGAAAGATTTAGAACATGTGTTAGATGTTTATTATTGTCAAAATGGAAGTAACTTAATTTTTTCTGGTTAATACTTACTATATATTTTTTTAGATTATTTATTTATTTATTTATTTATTTATTTATTTATTCATCTTTAGAGGGGAAGAAGAGAGGGAGAGAAACATCAATGTATGGTTGCCTTTCGTGCGTCCCCTGCTGGGAGTTGGCCTGGAGGGAACCAGCCTGCAACCCAGGCATGTGCCCTGACTGGGAATCGACCCTTGATCCTCTGGTTCGCAGGCTCGTGCTCAATCCACTGAGCTACACCAGCCAGGGCTATATATTTTTTTATTTGAAAAGTATAGCTCTGGCTGGTGTGGCTCGGTGGATTGAGTGCTGGCCTGCAAACTAAAAGGAACCAGTGGGTTGATGGTTTGATTCCCAGTCAGGACACATGCCTGGGTTGTAGGCCAGGTCCCCAGTTGGGTGTATGCAAGAGGCAAGCAATTGATGTATCTCTTGCATATTGCTGCTCTCTTTCTCTCTCCCCTCCTGTCTCTAAAAGCAAAATTAATAAAATCTTTTAAAAAGAAAAATATAGAAAGGGTTTTTAAACTGTCACACAGTCATCATAATATCCAGAGAGCATAAAAAGCCCTAACTTACATGGCACAGACATTCTGCCCAACATTTCACATTGTTTACATTGAGCAACAGGTGATGGTTGGCCTCTTTTAATGAAATCAAGGGCAAGGAAATATATATTAAGATTTGTTCCTGGGGATAAATGCTATTTTTGAAAACTGATATCTGCTGACCAGTAGCAATTCAGGACACTGTATAGCACAAATAAAGTGATTAAGCTGACTAAGTATAACCATTGTCTGTGTTTCATATTCAGTGAGGGTACTGCATGTCCTCAGCACAAATTAGAAACAATGTGTTGCCTCAACAACTGGGCAGTTTCCATCTGAACTGGCCTTACTGATCTTGTACTTATGACCTAGGCACTGTATGCAGGGTCCTTATGTGTTTTCAGTATTTCTTTGAACTCCTTCCCTTCCAGAAATGTTAAGGAGAGTGTGTGGTGTGCCACTGACCAAGGTCCCATTTGGTCACTGAGTGCACTAGAGAAGTTTGGATGGGAGCCTGAGGGGAGGCACACACTGTTCCATTCCCAAGTTCACAGCAACTCAAAAGTGGGCCTTGAGTGGCCTTTTAAAAGCCACCTTTCCATACCAGGCTTCAGTGTTGGTGTCCCATGGAGTAGAGATCCTGAATTGTGGCAGGCCACCCTTTATCAGGATTCTTGGGCCAACTGCTCCAGCAACCATACCCATCCATTCTGTAAACTAATGAAGGTATCCTAAACCACAGCCTGGACTGGTTCAAGGTTGCCGCTGCTACTAGAAGTGGCCCTGGTGACTTTCTTATACAAGTCTTCCCTCTTAGTTACCTCTGGAGATGAGACAGGGAGCCCCAGGAAAGACTCTGCTCCCTTCTCAAACCTCAAACTACATGAATGAATGTAGAACAGGTAAGAAACACTTTGGATCTGGGATACTTGGAGGAGGCTGAATTTTTCTTTCAACAGGAATATAAGATTCCATTCCATATACTCCAACTCTGAACACAAAGACCCTGCCTCTTAGTCCCATCTATGCCTGTAGAATTCCTGAGGTCTCTGGTCTTAAGACTAGATCCTGTTCAGAGAGTGCTAGCATCCATTTTCTACTCTCTCCCTTTAGGGTAAAACTGGCAAGCTATGCTCCTGCTTCCTAAGAAAACACAGAGACACTTCCCACACCTGCCTATATACACTTTTGAGAACCCCAGAACCCTCTAGAAAGCATTTCTAGGTGTTAAAGACTTTCTTTCCACCCAAGAGGACTCTATTCTTGCATGGTAGCCTTTCTCCCCTATTCCAAACTAGTTTCTATACACAAACTTAAATGTTACCTCCTCAGAAAGGATCTCCCTGAACCTGCAATCTAAAGTTTGTTATCCTGCTGCTATCTGTGACTTTGCTCTGTTTATTTCCTTCACAGCAATAGTCCTAATCTGTAATTTCTGCATTTATTCATTCACCCATTCATTCATTCATTCACTATTGGCCTTCCCCACTAGCCAAAAAACTTTGAGAGGACTAAAATCATTTTTCTTGTGTTCACCACCATATCTTCAGGAACTTGCACAGTGCCTGGCCCATAGTAGGCCCTGACTAAATATTATTATAATGAATGCACACATGTATGCATGTACTCACATATGCATATGTGTGCTTATGCACACATGTGCACATGCACATGCAAACATGTACCCACTCTGAAACACATGCATACACACAATACTTCCTCACTAGATCTACACTGAGGAGAGCAGCATGCAAAGTGTGGTTAAGAGCACAGATTTTGATGTCAGACTGGGTGGGAGTCTAATCCCAGCTCTGCTTCTTCCTAGCTGTGTGACACTGAACACACCACCTACCACTTCTGAGCCTTACAGGACCGTTGTGAAATTTAATGAGATAATCTATGTAAAGGACTTGGCACAGTATCTGGTACATAATAGGCACTTAGTAAGTAATAGCTTTTGCTGGTATTTTTATTAATCATTGTTTTGGCTTATAAACCCAGTTTGAGCTCACATGCATAGGTTTCTTTCCTAGTCTGCAACAGTCTGTGTAATTAACCCAGGAAAAACAAAATGGTAATGTATGAGGCCAGAGGGTCTTCCCTGCCCTCAGTCACCCATTGGCAAGAAGGGAGGGGGAAAAGTAAGCAGAAAAGCCCATAGCAGCAGCACTTCAGGGCTGATGTGGAGGATCAAGTAGATACTTCCTATAAAAGATATTTCATGAAAGGATTATTAGTCCAGGAACAGGTATGAAGGCACCATGGACATGAATAATGGTGTGGGGATTGACAATGGAAGTGGAATGCAGGCTGAATGGAGGGGGGCAAAGGGGGAAAATTAGGACAACTGTAAAACATAATAAATTGAAATTTTAATTTTTTAAATTTATTTATTTTAATTGTTGTTCAAGTACGGTCCCAGCCCACCCCCCAGTGCTTCCCACCTTCCTTCCATTTCCATCCCCCTTAGTTTTTGTCCATGTGTCCTTTATACTTGTTCCTGTAAACCCTTCCCATTTTTCCCTGAAATTCCCTCCCCTCTCCCCTCTGGTCACTGTCAGCCTGTTCTCTGTTTCAATGTATTTAGTTATGTAGTGAAATAAGCCAGGTGGTGAAAGTCAAATACCATATGATCTCACCTTTAACAGGAATATAAACAACAAAACAAACGAGCACGCAAAATATAACCAAAAATTGAAATATTTTTTAAAAAGAAATAAAGAAGCAAACTGTTAAAAGAGAGATATTTCAGAAGCCTGTGATCAGTATGTGTCCATTTCCAGGTAAGAATACATCAGAGATGGGAAGGAACAACTATAAATCTAGAACAGCTTTTGTTTATTGGGCACTTACTATGGAGAAAACTCTTTGATTAACACTCTGCATACATGGTCTTATGTGATCCTCACAGCAACCCAGATGAGAAAAATACAGACTCAGACAAGTTAAAGTAATTTGCCTAAGGCCACAGAGTTAGCAATGGTAAAGCTGTCTGATTCCAAACCTCATGTTCTCACTGCATATGGCTCCCCAACATTTCAAAGAGTACAGAGTGCTGGGCACTTTCCCACACTACTGGGGTTGGAGGGGTGGCAGGTGGGCATAACATTTCTGGGGAGCAATTTATCAGTACATATCAAAACTCTAAAATTTGTGCATACACTTTGACCCAGTCATTGCACTGATAGCAATTTATTTTAAGGATATTATCAATGATGCATTAAAAAAAAGAATGATGCATGTAAAAATTTAGCTACAAGATTCAAAGTGGCATTTATAATACAGTGAAAGATTGGCAATAATCTAAATGTCTAAGATTTAGTATCTCTAACAAAGATACTCTTGAGTTACTAAAATGATGTTGTAGCAGAATATGTAATGGCATGGAGAGAGATATACAACTATTGTCAATTATTAAAAAGTTACAACCCATTTTTCCCAAAATAATGTTTTGTTGTAAAACTTAGTATGTGTGCATAGCCCATGTGGTTTTGTGTCCTGATTGTTTACCCATGTTTTCTAAAATCTTCAAAAATTAACACATTATTTTCATGCTTAGAATGTTCTTTTAAAATAAGGAAGTTTACTTACTTTAAATTTCCTTACTTTAAAAGAAGGAGTTTTTAATTTTTATGAATGAATAATTTTTGAGCCAATCTTTGATCCAAACAACCAAAGTTAGCAGACTTATCTGTGCTTGAAGAGCCTGGGGTTTTGTCCCTTCTCAGGAGCCAGATAGATCCTCTGAATCCCACTTTCCATATATAAATTCCCCAAATGTCTCAAGATCAATCATTCCCTCTCCTGATGTGAAGTACTCAGAACACTCTTGAACATCACCTCCCCACCTCTCCACCCACTCCCCACCTCCTCCCCACCTCTCCACCCACTCCCCACCTCCTCCCCACCTCTCCTTGTTGCCGTGTTAACAACAAGATCTTCTACAGCATTTCCTTTAGTGTGTGCTACTACCACACCCCCTTCCACATGTTTACTTAACTCACATGATTTTCTAAGAAAATCACATCACCTGACTGGAAAAGGAATCTCTTGGAGAGAAGTAAATTTTGCAAAGGTGAGTACATCAGATATATATATCAACTTCTTGTTCAAAGTCAAAGAGTAAATCCAAAGTCATGGCATCTGAAAAAAAAGGTGAGCTCTTCCCCTGCAGGCAGAGGCCATAGCTGGCCACTTTGCATGAAGTGTCCCACTTGGAGGCATATACATCCTTCAGTGCGAGCAAAACATTCAACATGTGTGCTCAGCAACTTCAATAAAAAGCTCTTAAAAATCAATAAGACCCTGGTCTATTTCCAAACTTCAAAAGGTTATGAAGATCCTCATCAATTCACATCCAGCTGGAAGGATGACTTCTCTATTAGGCACAGCAGGCACAGTGCCTAAAGCCCATAAATACTCTTAGGAGACCATGAAAATGTTTTAACTGCTTTTAAAATTGAAAGAAAATGAATATAATAATGATAATGAATGTATAAGATGAATGCAGCCTGGATTATGTTTGTTTTTATGCCAATGCCGTCACAAAATGTCCTTTTTTGTATCTTTATGAGGAATGGGCCTATAAAGGCAAAGTGTCTAGGGTCCATTAAAGTCACACAGCAGCCCTGGCCAGCTTAATCTCTGTGGCTTTCTTTAAACCTAGATATTTTAATGAGGACACTTTGACATAGCTCTTGAGATAATTGTTTTGAGATGTAAGAATATATATTTTTAAAAGTTACCAAATAATGAATGCAATAGACACCCCTGATCCTGTTAAGGGTGGGAAGAGGTATGTGGTGAGGTTCTTCTACCTACCTGTCTCTGGTCCTATCCCTGACCACCAGATCATCCACTATTAGTGGAGAGGAGGCTGGGTGTACCTATATAGGACATGCTTTTTTCATATAATGAATCCTTTGGTGTTCCTGTCCCTGTGTGGCCAGCAATAGTAGTAATAGTAATCACAATTATAATAATAATACTGATAATGGTGATAATGGCAAATAGTTATGGTGCACTTATTGTGGATTGAGCAGTGAACCCAGCATTTTACACAATTAAGGAAACAATGAAATAAGTAAACTAATTTGATTGAACAGTGTCCATTTTCACATTAAACTTCTAAGAAATGGGTGGCAGCTTCTCTCTAGACCAGGGATGTCAAACTCATTTTCAACAGGGGCCACATCAGCCTTGCAGTTGCCTTCAAAGGGCTGAATGTAATTTCAACTCCTTAACAGTTAAGGAGTAGTTCCATTTATACAGTCCTAAAATTATTTTGGCCCTTTGAAGGCAACCACGAGGCTGGTGTGGACCCCAGTGAAAATGAGCTTGACACCCCTGATCTAGACAATGTGATTTACCTTCAGCAAATACATATATGTTTATGTGCATTAAGAGAAATCAGAGAACTGTCTTTCAATGACAGCCTTGATAGAGAAGTCCAGCCTCCTACCCTCCCAACATGCTTACCATTACTTAGGACCACATCTTCACTCTGGGGCAAGGGTCTCAATTCCTGGGGTTCCTTGATATTGCTCAGAGCTCTGGAGAAGTGTTCATCCACTACACTGCTGGTGTCCCCTTGAAAATAGGTGAAAATGACACACCGGGAATTCCACTCAGTTTTTACAGGCCTCTCCATCTGGGCAGCACTCATCTTCGTTTCTTCCATTGTGACACAGGCGATTGCTGCAGATCAAATGTGAAATATTACTGGCACTGTTTTTACAAGTGGCTTGGCTATAGTTCGGTTAACAGCATACTTGAAGGCAAGCAGTTAGCTTAATAACCATGTTGTACTGATCTGAAGATGAGTTGAGGAGAGTGGTCTGATCAGTGTTCAGGAAACAAGACAGAGCTCTACGAAGCATTAAAGGGGCCCTTCCTCACAAATGAGAAGAATTTTCTGGCAACATGACTAGAAGAGCATCAGGAAAAAATACCAAAAGGACCCCAACTAGTGTGACTCAGTGAAGGGTCACAGGTTCAATTCCTGGTCAGGGCACATGCCTGGGTGGTGAGCCAGGTTCTCAGTTGGGGGCGTGCAGGACACAACTGATCAGATGTTTCTATCGCACAACACTAATGTTTCTCTCCCTCTTTCTCCTTCCATTCTGCCCTCTCTAAAAATGAATAAATAAAATCTTTTTTTTTAAACGACAGTGAGCCCTGGCTGGTGTAGCTCAGTGGATTGAGCACAGCCTGCAAACCAAAGGGTTGCCGGCTCGATTCCTAGCCAGGACACATGCCTGGGTTGTGGGCCAGGTCCCCAGTAGGGGGCATGTGAGAGGCAACCGCACACCGATATTTCTCTCCTTCTCTTTCACCTTCCCTTCCCCTCTCTCTAAAAATAAATAAAATCTTTTTAAAAAGTAACAATGAGGCCAAATTACAAAGTAACTTGCCTTCTGGGGAAGTGCTTTCCTCCTCCCAGAACTACATATAGATCTTCCTAGACAAAAGGGTGAGCTCCCCTGTAGAGCTGGCTAAGGAATCCAGTGGATATTGACAATTTCAGTTGTCAAAGTAAGCATTGCTTTCCACCTTTTCCACTTCCATGCAAGAGAATAAAACACATCAATTTCTCCCACTCCCCCTGATGATGGAATCTGTGTATGATGGTGGCCTGTAGCTACCCTCCACCTCATCTTAGAAACTAGCAATTACAAACCCTACCAGTCTGAGGCCTCAAGGGAGTTATATTCTGAACCAAATGCAGATCTCAGCACACACAAACACACACACACACACACACACTTTTTTAACACTAGTATATTGTGGTAACATTGGCAAAAAACAAAAGTGCCTGAAACAGCCCTGTCTGGTGTCGCTCAGTGGATTGAGTGCTGGCCTGTGAACCAAGGGGTCACAGGTTCAATTCCTAGTCAAGACACATGCCTTGGTTTCGGGCCAGATCCTCAGTAGGGGACACACAAGAGGTTACCACACATTGATATTTCTCTCCCTGTCTTTCTCTCTCCCTTCCCCTCTCTCTAGAAATAAGTAAATAAAAATTTTAAAAGTGCTTTAAACATCAGCTCTACACATGACCATACCCTCTGCACCTAGAACAGGGACTGCAATAGAATAGATAGATGTTCAATAGCCGTTTGCCAAATTGCCTTAAACTTGGCCTCCATTGTACCTGTGAGCTTCTTGAGTGCACACAGCAGGCACTCAAGACATGCTGTGACTCTTTTGACTGAAGAAGTAGCACATCTGATTGCTTCTTTACTTTTAGCTACCTATGTGCTCAGGCTAAAGACACACGGAGAATCTATTCATTCTTGTGAATATAATGAAAATGAGGAGAGTTGAAGAGCCCGGTCTGTGAGATCTTTCAGTATGAGTCCATTTCTTATTCATTTCTTTATTCCTAGCACCTAGCACCTAGCACCTAGCACCTAGCACAATGTAGGTAGGTATTCAGTAAACAAGGGCTGAATGGCTGGATGCCATTTCATGCACAGACAGCACAATGCAAGGAAATCATGTCAATTAGAGAAGTCAGAGGATCTGGGGTTGGCTTTTGGGAAACCACATGACCTCTCTGGGCTTCAAATTCCTTTTGGGTAAGATGAAGAGACTGGAGTATATGAATTCTGCGGCCTATTATTTTATGGCTCTGCTAGAAGTGTCAACAGATTATGATGGGGATGTTAGGAAGGAATCTTACAGTCAGTAGGGACACTTAAAGAGCTCTCCTTTCAGAATCATTCTAGCCCCAGTTATAATTGGACTATATTTTCTTTTTTCTTTTTTTTTAAATATTTTATTTATTTATCTTTTTAGAGGGGAAGGGAAAGAGAGAGGAAAGAAACATCTATGTATGGTTGCTTCTCATGCATCCCCTGCAGGGAACTGGCCCCTGCCAGAAACTGGCCTGCGACCTAAGCATGTGCCCTGACTGGGAATCGAACCGCGATCGTTTGGTTCGCAGGCCCGCGCTCAATACACTGAGCTACACCAGCCAGGGCTGGACTATATTTTCTACAGAGGCTTTTGATTAAGCACTACCTGAAAAATGAATCTATTGTATCCTTATTTCAAAAAACATGTGAACAACCACTTTGAAAAACTGGCAGTTTTCTTATCAAGTTAAACATAGGCATACCACGTGACCCAGCAATCCCACTTCTAAGTACATATGGCCAATAGAAACACAAACATATAGCCACACAAAGACTTGTACATGAATGTTCATAGCATCTTTATTTATAATAGCCCCAAAGTGAAAAACAAAAACCCAAATGTCTATCACTAGGAAAATAAATAAATTAGCTGTGACATTTTCATACAATGGAATGTTATTCAACAATAAAAAGAACAAAATACCAATCTACACAACTGCATGGAATAATCACAAAAACATGGTGAGTGAAAAAAGCCAGAAAAAAAAGAAACATATATGATTCCACTTATATAGAACAGGCACAAATAATATCTAGTGATAGAGGTCAGAAAAGTGGTTGCCTATGGGGTAGAGATTGGGAAGAGGCAGGAGGAGAGGCTGTTGGGAATGTCCTATGTTTTATATTGGATGTATACATTTGTCAAAAGTCATCAAATTGGCCCTTAAGATTTGTGCATTTTGCTGTAGGTAACTTATTCCTCAATGAAAATGTACATGATATATTCAGATATTCAGAGTTGTAGAAATACAGCAAAGGTGTTATCCTTGAGCACATTATGAGATAAGTCAGAGAAAGACAACTACTGTATGTTATCACATAAATGTGGAATTTTAAAAAGCCAAACTTATAAAAGCAGAAAATAAGATGGTGGTTAGCAGAGGACAGGACAGATGTTGTTTAAGGGTACAAACCTGCAACAAGTTGTAAATAAGCCCTAGAGATCTAGTGTACAGTACAGTGAATATAGACAACAGTGCTGTATTGTTATCATCAAAACTGTGAACTAGAACTTAATTATTTCAACTGCTAGAAAGGATAATTATATAACATGAGAGGTGTTAATTATGGCTGCAATGGCCATCATATTAAAATATATAATTTTTTCAAATTAACATGTTGTACACCATAAAGCCACACAATGTTGTATGTCAAATATATTTCAAAAATAGCAAAAATAAAATACAGCAAAGGTGTTAAGAATTATAAAGTGATGATGAATATGGAGGCAGTACTTTTCCTAAAGCTACAGTTTATAGAATACCTACTTTGTGGCAGAAATATATCATATATATTCTTCAACCTTTTCAACCCTCAAAGTACTTATTATCCTCATTTTAGAGATGAGCAAACTGAGGCTTAGAGAATATGAAATAAACTGCCCCAGCCACACAGCTACATGGTGGCAGAGCTGGGATTTGAACCCATGTCTCTCTGGCTTCTATGTCTGTCCTTTTGCCCTTACTATCTACCTGGGGGGACTAATAATCCCTTCTCCTCTGTGGGCCTCAGTCTCCCCATCTACCAAATGTGAGGGCATGGCCTCTAATTTCTTGAGGACCTTGAGCCAGGACCCTAACCCAGTGATTTGGTTTCTTCTATATAAGGCAAGCAGAATATTTGTGCATTCCCTCAGGGTTTCCCTTTGAAGTCTCTTTCTTCAAGAGCCTCTTAGTACCTTTGTAGGTTCTATTCACAAAACTGCCTCTGGCCACTGCTCTAGGCTCAGGCTTGAAACAGCTTGCCATCTTATCTTACTAAGTCTCCCTGATGCCACAACAGAAGCAAAGGGAAACTGCTGGCTGGACCCTTGGAATTTTAGAGCCCTGAAGCACATTCCTAGTATCCCTGGGATACTAGAACATGGGCCACCTGGCCACAGGCAGGAACGGGTATAGATGGAAAAAGTCATGGGCAACATCTTAGCCCCATCACCTTGGAGGACTGAACCCCTAGAACTGAAGATCCTGAATAAACCGCAAATACAACCTCTGCCCCTGTGTTACTTCCCAAACACACCGACATGCATTCAAAGGGAAGCCATGAGCTACTTGTACCAATCCAGCTCAGGAACAGTTCTCTTCATTGCACTTGGCGGTCAATGGACAGGATCTGTATTTGAGAGATGTTAAAAGTCTGAGAACTGCTATATGGCTTAATCTTTTGCAGATCTACATCTCACCACACCTCTGGAGAAACTTGAGTAGTTTTATCCTCCAATGAACCTTCTGTGAGGGATCTCTACTTACAAGTGAATTGATCAGGGTGGATCTGGCTTAGAAGCAGATGCCACAAAGCTAAAACTGAGGAGATATCAATGAAGCAGGAGAAAGGATGGGGCTTCCTGGAAAAGGTGTTTCTGTGTCAGTGCCTGGCTTGCAGTAAAAGCCTCTTGCAGACAAAATCTTGCCAACTGTGCAATGACAACAGCAAGAATATAAAAGTACACAGTAACTTACAATTCCCCCAGTGCACAAAATATACAGACACCAAGAGCTCCAAGTATACCTCAAAATATTACCCAATCTTTTGCACAAATATTATAACATGGAATACAATACCAGCTATTTGGCCTCAACTCTACCACAGTCTACATGCATGGACACACCACCTTTCTGCAAAATGGTTACCAGCACCCAGGGTTGGGCTGGGGAGTCACAGAAGTCATCACAAGGATCATTTTGAATAAAAGCCCCAAAGGGACTATATTGCATCTCACTAAGCAAAGCATATGATGCTCACCATTCCCCACACCCTGATTCCTTTCCAGTTGAATTTCCATCCCTCCGCCACCAAAAAAAAAAAATGTCCCCAGCTTGTCGTACCTTAATTCCCAACTATCAGTGGAGACAGAGCAAGATGCAGATGCGAAACTATGGCGGGGTGAAGGTGTGTTTTGATGGTCAGAGCTGTCTGGCCCCCTTTAGAGCAGCTGAGAGCTTGCAAGAACAGGGACTGGAGATTGTGTACCCTCCACTCACTGCTTTCTGCCCCTCTAGTGGGACTATACAAGGCATTTCCTTCTAGCTATCTATTAAGAATGCAGAAAATGCACTCCAACAAGTCAATCGGGTTGGACATCTGCAGGAATGAGGAAAATAGGTAGCTCTTTCTTATTTCTTTCTTTTTGCATTAAAAAAAAAAAACACTTAGCTATATTGTCTCTTAAAGTAGGTGGCCAATTGTTTGCCCAGAAACCACACACAGAGTCACCTCTGAAACATCAGTTGTGGGTCTTGGATCAAACTGATGCCACTTTGAGTCTCAGGAATTGAGAGTCTATTTAATTCATTACTATTTTCTCCCTCTTTCCCCATGGTAAGAGAAGGGAAGCCCAGATCTCCAGGATTCTGGACTTGTCCCAAGCTTCTGTACCCCAAAGGAAGTCAGGATGTCTCTGAACCTGCAATAGACTTCAGCTGGAGATTTGGAGCAGGGGGTCCCAATCCTCATTCTGAAAAACTTCAATATTACTTCAAGAGGTAGCACCATCATTGTGGCCCCAAACCCTGAAGCCATTATTTGCTCCCCTCATTCTCTGTTTCAACAATATTAATTTAGCAAATATTTATTGAATACCTACTGTGTACCAAGCAATATTCTGGGAGTTCTGTTATATAATGAACAAAACAGACCACACCTCTGCCTTCACGGAATAAATACAGACACATTATATGTTTGTGTGTACATATACATATATGTAGGATGAAAATAACTTACAAAGAGAAATTAATCAGGAAAATTCATACAGAGTGCTAGGGTGAAGTGACCATTTATACAGGGTGATCAAGAAAGGATTTTCTGATAAGAAGAAATTTGAGCAGAACCCTGAGGTGGAAAAAAACATGTTGATACCTGCTGTCCTGATATCTGAGGGAACATTGAATACAAAAGGTGGGATCCTGCTCACTTAGTCTGTGCACAGAAGAGCGAGTGGGCCAATGTGGCTGGAGAGGAGGGAGTTAAGGGGGAGATAGACAAGATCATAAATGGCCTCATCCACCAGCCTAAGTCCTTCAAATTTTCCTCTAAGTGAGGAAACCCACCAGTGGGTTGGGAGGAACACATCAACAAAATGCTCTACCTTCAAAATGCACTCTAATCCTTTGTCACCATCTCCTTAGTCCTTTCGCACAAGCTTACCCTAGTCCAAGCCCCCACCATTTCTCCCCAAGACCACTGCCACAGCCTCAGCTGAACTTCTACTTCTACCCTTAGCCCCGTCCAATCCATTCACACCCAGTCACAGAAATCATTTTAGAACATGCACAGAACCCACTCAGTCTCTTCTTGTTTTTTTTTCATGTGTGATAGGTTTTTAAAATTGAGATATAATTTTGACATATAGCTCTATATTAGTCTCAGGTGTACAGCATAATGATTCAATATTTGTATATACTGCAAAATGATCACAAAGTAGGTCTAGTTAATGTCTGTCACCATACATTGTTACAAACTTTTTTTTTCTTGTGATGAGAACTTTTAAGGTCTACTCTCTTAGCAACTTTCAAATATGCAATACAAAATTATTAACCATAGCTCAGGAGTAAAGCGTTTGACTTTAGTGACTCCTTGTTTAAAAGCTTCCAATGACATCTCTCCCAGTCTCATGGCTACACATCCCTGCATGACCTGGCTCCTTCCTTGCTGTCTGTTCTGATCTCTTACCACTTTCTCCTCACTCCACTTCAGCCTCACAGAATTCCTAGTTGCTCCTCAAACAGGTTAAATACCCTCTAGTCTTTATCCTCTCTATTTCTTCTCCCCAAGATGCTCATTCGGACATCCTCATGACTTGCTCTCTAGCTTCATTCAAATCTCTGCTCAGTAACTTCCTCCGAGAAGCCTTCTCTAAATGTCTGAGAAGCTGCTTCTCAATTTCTGTCCTATTAAACTACTTTTTATTTCTTATAGCACTTTTCAACTCTTGACATCATATTGCTTTTTATCTTTACACTTTGTCACCTCTTCTATAAAATAATGCTTACAATATAATAAGGGGTTTGGTAAATATTTGTTGAGTGAATGAATAAGTAGTGGTAAAGAGAGAAATTACTGAACTATTCACATAAATAAATGTACAACTGTAATGGTAATAAATCAATATCTGGAACTAGGAGAGCTTTACTAAGGAAAGCTGGCTTCATCCGAAGTCTTCCCTGAGCAAATAATGCTTAAACTGAGATATGAGAGGCCTAGAGGAGTTAACCAAGCGAGGAAGGGAGGGATGAGTGTTTCCAGCTGAGAAAACCACGTGTGCAAAAACCCTGTGGTGGGAGGAGCCTGGTGATTATGCTCAACAGTAAAAAGGAGTGCCATGTGCACCTAGAATGGAGGTAATGGGAGAAAATATAGTGAAACATAAGCTGAAAAGGTAAGCAGGGGCCAGAGCAAGCAGGAGTTTGCAGACCATACGAAGGAATTTTTTCTTTTTCCTAAGAATAATAAGCTTTTAAAGGGTTTATAGAGATATGTGATAATGAATGTGGAGAAGGGGAGGGTGAGAGAAGTGACATACTCAGATGTGCATTTTGAAAACATCTATTCAGACTTTACTGTAAACAAAGGATTGAGAGAGCAAGTAGATGTGAATAGACCAGTTAGAGGGCTATTTGAATAGTAGGGAGAAGCATCTAAAGATTATAGAAGGAAATGGAAGGATTTAAGATATAGTTAGAAAATAAAATTGATAGATTTGGTACTGAATTGATATGATATGAGGAGTATCAAGGATCAGCCCTAGTTTTAGATATTGCATAAGTTGATTGATGGGTGTGCCCTTCACTAAGCTATGAAACATTTCAAGAGTATCATCTTTAGGAAAGAAAATAAAGATTTCTCTTTGAACCTGTTGGTTTTGAGGAGTTTTTGAGCCATCTACAAAGAGATGATATTTTCCAATAGGGAGAGAGGTCTGAGTTGGAGATGTAAATTTGGGGTCTGATGGTATATACTCACCCAAGGAGAGTGGAGAGTGAGACATAAAGAAGGACTAAGACCAAGCCTTGCATAACCACAGCATTTAATGGTGGAAGGTGGAAGTGATGAGCCAGCAAACATTACTGAGAAAAAATGTGCAAGGAGGTGGGACATGGGAAATGAGGTGGGAAATTAGGCATGGCTCAGTTGGTTGGAGTATTGTTCTGTAAACTGAAAGGCTGAGGGAGGGTTCGCTTCCTAGTCAGGGCACATAGTCTCTAGTAAGGGTGTGTCCAAGGGGCAACCAATCAATGTTTCTCTTCCTCTCTCTTTTCCTCCTTTCCCCTCTCTCTGAAAATCAGTAAGCATGTCCTCAGGTGAGGATAAAAATAAAATAAAATGATCATGTTCATACCCTAAAGCTTAAAAAAGAACATGTTTCCAGATGGTGGAACTGGTACATAGGTCAAATGCTGCTGAGAAATGGGACAATCTGATGCCTGAATTTTTTTTGTTGGTTTTAGTAGCATAGAATTCATATAAGTGAACTTGGTGAGAGATATTTGCTGAAGTATGAGGTCAGAAGCAGATTCAAGTAAAATGAAAAAAGATGGAAGGACTGACAATGTGGAGAGTACTTTCTAGGAGTTCCGAGGTGAAAGTGTAAAAAGATAACCAGCATCTGGTAGTGGGAGCATGAAGGGTCAAATGAATTTGCTGTTCCTTTTTCCTAAAGTGATAGATTTCAACATGGTTAAAAGCTAATGGAAAGAATCCAATTAAGAACAAGAGGCTGAATACACTACAAAACAAAGGTATTATTAATAATTTAAAATTCTGGAGAAAGCAGAAGGAGAGGGTGGGATCAAAGTCGAGGCTGGCTTTAAATAAGAGGAGGGAATGGCCACAGGATAGGCACAGACACACGAAATTTATAACATTGGTACCTATGATATATATTTCTTTATTTACTTTTAGTGGTAGGAGAATTGGACTAGGAGGCAAGAGATTTTGATTCTTGTATAGGATCTTTTCTTAAAGAGATTTGCTACCTTAGGATATTTGCTACCAAATTGCTCATTTGTTTGCTCATTTTTAAATTGATAGAGCTCTATTAGATTTTCTCTAAGGTTTCTTACAGATATACTATTCTAAGCATCAAGAGAATGTGAAATTCAAAATAGTAGAAATTTAACAACCTAGAATGTTCATTTTTAAAATTATTTTCAAATGCAAGTACTCCCTTTCACGTCAAGGGGATGAACTGAGCCAATGTATTTAATCTCATCTTTTTTCCAAAATCACACTAGAAGCCAGAAGAAATATAAAAATAAGAAAGAAAAGAATCCAGAGTGCTAAAAAATCAGAAAATATATCTCCAGCAGACAAGAGAAACATAATGACAGATTATTATTCAGTGCTTTCCATGGGCTAGCTACTGCACTATATGGTTTACATGTATTAAAATACCTAAATAATTCTGAAAATAGGTACTATTATTATCCCAGTTTCAAATTTTGTAAACAGAACCACAGGGAGCTTAGGAGCTTGTTGAAGCCAGACAGTCTGACTCTGGAGTCTGTATGGTAAACCACTGTAATATAATCTTTCACCAACAATAAGAAATTTCTACAAGTTATATTGTGGAAACTACACTCTGCTAGCACGGGAATAAGAAAATATTGGATAAGTGATTATAAATCTTCCAAAGTCCAGAAAAAACTCAGAATTAGTAGGGGCTAGTAGCTAGAGTGAGTCATGGAGCAGAAAGCAGACAAGTTAGTTAAAGGTCTGCCAAAACAACTGGGCAGACTTCCAACTCCGTGCACAGTGAGAACCTCTTTCTCAATAAAGTACTTTTTGTGCACAGAGACAGAGCCAAGTGTGGACTTTGTTGTTGGAGAGAGAAGTAGGGAGTGTCCAGGTAATTTGGGGACCACCATAAGGGTATGGAGACAAAAGACATCTTGGCACAGCAGTTCAATCCTCTAAAGTACTATATATCTAATAAGACATTTTCCCAACCTCTGATTGCAACTTGCTCCCTATCCATGCTTCATAAATGGCAATCCTCCTGTTGGCACACCCCCAGCCATTCACCTGCACAGCTCTGTCACATTCAGAGAGAAAGCCTGCAGGTAAATAGTGACCTTGACAACTGCTGAAGTCTCCAAACCAGCTGCCAAAATGTAACTATCTAATCATTCATTTGAATGGCCACATCACCAGAACATTCAAGAAAAACCAAGAGCATGAAAGAGAAACACTGGAATGAACAAGCCAAACAACAGACTTCTGAGGGAAAAGTTAATGTGGAAAATGTTTAAAATTCCTAATTAGCATCTTGAGAAATGTCCAAGAAGATATTGCATCCATAGAGCAAAATTAGTCTGCTATAGAAAAGAAGTAATCAGAGAATAAAACAGAGTTCTTGCAAATTGAATACAATTGCTGAAATATAAAAGATAAGCAGCAATGGACATAACTTTAAAACTGTCTTGGTACCTTCAAAGCCCAAGTCATGGAAGATTAGTGGGACAGACTACAAAGTACAAATAGGAATTTCATATTTTTTTAAAGATTTTATTTATTTATTTTTAGATAGAGGGAAAGAGAGGGAGAGAGTGACAGAAATATCAATGTGTGGTTGCTTCTCATGCACCCCATATGGGGGACCTGGCCTGCAACCCAGGCATGTGCCCTGACTGGGAATCGAACTGCCATCCTTTGGTTGGCAAGCCTGCACTCAATCCACTGAGCTACACCAGCCAAGGTAGAAATTTCATATTTTTAAAGATTTAAAATTACTAGGGAGCAGATGAATTAATCAACTGATGATAATGAGATTCATTTTGAAATCAAGTTAGAGGCCTATCTCAAACTTCAGTTATCCTATTTCTCTCCCACTTCAATTTCTTCATCTCCACTGAGTCATTTCTGTCATCACTCAAATATGCCCATGTATCTCCCATTTTTCATGCCCCAACCACCTTCATTTCTATTCCTCTCTTCCCCTTCACAGCAACACTTCTGGAATTTGTCCATGATTGGTCACTATCTCTAACTTCTAAACTTTCCTTGTGATCCTAAACCTACTCCAGTGGGGCTTCCATTTTCTACCACTCCAGTTTGTCTGCTCCTGTCAAAGTCATCAATCCCATCAATGTTACTAAACCCAATGACATCTCTATGTGCTCACCCTACTCATCCTCTGAGAGGTATTTAGCAGGATTGGTCACTCCCTTTTATTCTTCAAACATTCTCTTCAAACATTTTCTATGGCACCACTCTGTCCTGTTTTTCTTTGACTTCACTGGCTCTTTTTTGCCAGTCTTCTTCACTAAATTTCAAAATCTTGGGTTGCCTCAGGGATTGACCTGATCTGGGCTCTCTCCTTTGATTCTGTAACCTCTCCTTTGATGGTTCTAGCCCCAAAGGAGTTTTACATACCTTCTATGTAACTATGACTGATTTACATCTCCAGCCCAGACCTCTCCTCTAACAGGCATCTCAAGTTCCACAGTATACTTGCAGAAATTTCTTGGTGGTGAAAGATCACATAACAGTGGTTTACCATATAGACTCCAGTTTTAATAAGTTTAAAACTGATCTCTTAACTCCCCCACCCCAATTTGTTCCTCATGTTTTATGCAAAGATAAATACCATAAAGGTTAAATATATGAATATATAAATTAAATTTAAACTACAAAGTGAACATATAGAAACATATATATGGGAAATACATTATGATAAGTATAATACTGAGCTGGGGAAGGTCTTGCTAAGCATGACACAAAGCCCAGGAGTTATAAAGAGAAAGACACCACTTGACACACAGAAAACTTGTATGTGCCTAAAAGCAACATAAAGTTACAAGGAAAGAGGCAGGCTGAAAGAAATTTCTTGCAGTACCTATAACAAATGGTTACTATCTACTATATAAAAGAACTTTTTACCAATCATTAAAAAAAGGCAAACAAGCCAATAAAAAACTTGATGAAAATGTATGAATAACCAAATGAAAGCCAAAAAATGCAGAGTCAGTAAACATTTGAACCTCTGCGTAACTTCTCTAGTTATTGGGGAAATGCAAATTTAAATGGGATACCACTTTCAATGCTCAGATTGGATAAAATTTAAAAGATCAATAATACTTAGTATTAACAAAAATATGGAGAAACTGAAAACTTCTACACATTTGTGAGTGGTGGCATGAGTTCAACACTTCTGAAGAGCAATTTGGTCAAATCCATCGAGATTTAAAATACAAGATTTTATGGGGCATCAACCTCAGTTTATAAAATCTATTTTAAAAAATACTAAAAGATATTTAAAAACAAACTGACATTTTATAAAAGCAAACTACTGGTTTATAAGAAAATAACTGAAGTTAGCTGTGAAGTTTCAGTATAAACACAGGTTCATCTGTGCAAGCCTCCAGACAGACTGATAACACTAAAAACCAAACTAAACCAAAGAATGTCAGTCTATAGAGAAGTGCAGTAAAGTTACCTCTTTATTGGATGGGTAGAGATTGTGGCAATTAAATAAAGCAAAGTTTTCCTGGGGAGGAGGTCAGGGAACAGGGGACAGGACTTGCTGGGTAAAAGGAACTGCCATTGATAGGCCTTCAGTAATGTGGTGAGGTGAAAAATAGAGAGAGCATTCTAAAGTCCTGTCATTAGAGGGATCACAATACCTGATATCAAACTTCATTACAAGGCCACTGTAATCAAAACGGCCTGGTACAGGCATAAAAACAAGCACATAGACCAATGGAATAGAACAGAGAGCCCAGAAATAACCCCAAATCTCTACAGTCAATTAATATTCAATAAAGGGGGCAGTAACATAAAATGGAGTAATGATAGCCTCTTCAATAAATGGTGTTCGGAGAACTGGACAGCTACGTGCAAAAAAACAAAACTCGAGGACCAACTTACATCATACACCAAAATAAATTCAAGGTGGATAAAAGACTTAAATATAAGCTGTGACACCATTAAAGTCCTAGAGGAGAACATTGGCAGGAAAATCTCAGATATTTCACGCAGCAACATTTTTACTGATATGTCCCCTAGAGCAAGGGACATAAAGGAGAGAATAAACAAATGGGATGTCATCAAAATTAAAAGCTGCTGCACAGCTAAAGAAAACAGTATTAAAATAAAAAGATAACCAACTGTATGGGAAAACATATTTGTCAATGATTCCTCAGACAAAGGTTTAATCTCCAAAATATACAAAGAACTTACACGACTCCATTCTAAGAAGACAAGCAACCCAATTTAAAAAATGGGCAAAGGACTTGAACAGACACTTAGCCAAGGAGGACATATACAGGATCCAGAGACACATGAAAAGATGCTCAATATCGCTAGCTATCAGAGAGATGCAAATGAAACCACAATGGGATACCACTTTACACTGGTCAGAATGGCCATCATAAACAAAGCAATAAACAACAAATGTTGGAGAGGTTGTGGGGAAAAGGGGACCCTAGTTCACTGTTGGTGGGATTGCAGACTGGTGCAACCACTATGGAAAACAGTATGGAATTTTCTAAGAAAACTGAAAATTAACATGCCTTTTGACCCAGCAATTCCACTGTTAAGGAGTATATCCTAAGAACCCTGAAACACCACCCCAAAAGAACCTATGCACCACAATGTTCATAGTAGCACAATTTACAATAGCCAAGAGTTGGAAGCAACCTAGATGCCCATCAGTGAATGAATGGTTTAAAAAAACTGTGGTACATTTACACAATGGAATTCTATGCAGCAGAAAGAAAGAAGGAGCTCCTACCCTTTGCAACAGCATGGATGGAACTGGAAAGCATTATGATGAGCGAAATAAGCCAGGTGGTGACAGACAAATACCATATGATCTCACCTTTAACAGGAATCTATACAACAAAACAAACAAGCAAGCAAAATATGACCAAAGACACTGAAATACAGAACAGGCTGACAGGGACCAGAGGGGAGAGTGGAGAGAATCACAGGGGAAAAGGGGAAGGATTCACAGGAACAAGTTAAAAAGGACACATGGACAATAACTAAGGTGGGGGGTGGAAATGGGAGGGAGGTGGGGAGCACTGGGGGGGTGGGCAGGGCTGGGAATATAAGACAGAAAACTGTACTTGGACAATAATTACATTTAAATAAATAAATAAATAAATAAATAAATAAATAAATAAATAGTCCTGTCATTAGGTAGGTCTCAGTCTTTCAGGAGCCTGTGCCTCTGGAATGTGAACTTCGATGTTTTTAATTTTTTTTTACTTCCCTGCTTAGGTGGTACAGGATAGCTAGAGGGGATTAGGGTATTTCCCTTTATCCTCTAGGTAAATTAGGCTCCGGTTAACAAGTTTCTCTTGAGGACAAGCATTGTTAGGGTTGGCAGGGTGGGAGGATTTAGAAAAAAAAAGAACTCAAGGAAAGGGACAACTGTGTAGTGATTGCAGCAGGGTTAGGGGTGGGTAGAGGTGAAAGTGGGTAAATGGTAATAAAAAAAGTACAGTAAAATAAGATAAAATAAAAAATAGAGTGCTCTGGTATAATTAATTCAGAATGGTTTCTTCCCCTCTCCCTCTGACAGAAGCACAAGGGAATTTTTCTTACATATTTACTGTGAAAATCTGATCAATCTCCTGGAGGTAAATGCACAGAACTGTGGGGACCCACATATGACTGGGTTCCCCCGGAGTTTTTTTCTCCCTCAGACTTGTCCATACCTAGCATCCAGTAATTCATCAATTACACTTCAAGTTTTCCTTCCCCAGAGGTGTCTACTCCAGTAGTTGTGATTCTTTGTAGTTGTGAATTCTTTGTATTTGTGTGTCAGTTTCTTCAGTTTGGGGGTACCAGTTTGCCCTGTGATGAGCCTTGCAAGAGATGTTAAGTTTTTTATAGAAAGGAGGGTGATATTAGTAAGCAACTCAGATTGACAGCAACTCAGATTGGTCAGCAACTCAGAAAGAAGACCATCAGAGAAGGAATAAGTTGAGGTTAAAAAAATTCTTATTCTTTCCCTTAACCTTACATTCTCCTCTAGAATTTGCTCCATGCTCTGAAAAAGTCCTCAAAATAATCGACTGTAGTTGCTATCACCAAACTCTTGCCTCCCGTTCTCTTCTCATGTCCTTCCCAATTTGAGTACTCTGCTGAAATGGTTCTTATCAAAGATAACTGATCACCTCAGTTTCCCAGAAGCAAAGATCCATTCTCTGTCCTCATCTTTACCTCCCAGCAGCATTTGGCACAAGTGATGACTCCTGCCTTTCTGAAATATTGTCTTCTCTTGGCCTCCAGAAACCCATAGCTCCTCTTTTTCCTCCCATACCACTGACCATTCATTCTCAATCTCTTTTTCTGGCTCCTTCTTCTCTGTCTCACCTCCAAATGCTCATATGCCTGGTGGGTTGGTCCAGTTCTCTCCTTTCTCTATTTTCTGGGGGCTCCTCATCCTGTCCCCTTCTTTGAATGTCATCTAGATGCTGATATCACCAAATTTAACTTTGCAGCTCTGACTTCGTCCCTGAGTTTGGAAGTCATATATCAAATTGCCTATTTGACATATCCCCATAAATATCATAGAGACAGCTCAAACTTAATATGGCCCCAATAAAAATTAACTCTATCCTACTATGAGCCCTGTGTTTTTAAAATCTTATCTCAGTGGTTTTGTTACAGATAACTAGTACACCCCTTTCCTTGCCATACTTGAAGTTCTACAGATTCTTCTAAGACTGTGAAGCTCCTCACATAATACAGCACATTTATGATGATTATTCCCAACACTGAAAAAATATGTGGTGGCCTCATATGGGCCAGTCACTTTTCCAGGCACTAGAAAGACAGCAGAGACCAGGACAAAGCCATGGCTATTACAGAGCTTGCACGCTGCCAGGGTGGTGAAAGTGTGATGGGGTGCAAAGTGGGGGCCCCTGAAAACAGCAGAATGTATTCCTCACAAGCCTTGATTGGGAGAAGGGAGAAGCAGATGATATGGCATTTAAGATATTTGCATAACAATGGCAAGTTAATTGCCTTACCTTTCCTGAAAGGAAGGGAAAACTGTATAACTGACATAGATAGCCAGGGAGGGCAGATGCCCACCCTGATACTCCTGTGCCACTGGGACTCTTGCCCTGGCTAAAGATGGCAGCCAAAAGAAGGTAAAAAATATGGGGGAACTGGCAAAAATGGCACATTGTAGGAAGGGCTAAAAGGGTGTAGGAGAGGAGAGAGTCTACCACAAAAAGAAGAGGTCCAGAATAACTGAGAGAGACACAGGAGTGCATCATGAATTCTGGAAGGGGAGAAGGTTAGACTAGGGAAGACTGTGGCAGAGCTGATAAAGCTGCACCAACCTGCCTAACCAAGCATGGATTCATGGGAGATGCTTGGAGCTGAACTGTGACTGGGAATGCTGAGTTGCAGACTTCTGCTTCTCTGAAGGATGTATGGAAAAGACGCTCTCTTGGGATGTGTGCCTCCCTGGACCCCACCATGGCCCAGTGTAACACAGCACATATTTTTCTGAACCACTACATGGAGGCTGAGAACAGCTCAACCCAGATCATGAAGGAGAGAGCTGCTACAAGAGGATGGTAACTCTGAAACACACAAGTGCACCTTCCAGAGGGGATGGAGATCTGTTGGTGGGAATCTGAGGGACAGATAAGGGTATTGGGAACTTCTGGACATGGTTTTGGCTTGTAGTCTTTTGGGGAGCATGGGAAATGCTGGATGTTGTAGGAGAGGATGGCTCTGAGCAGGAGTGATCTCAGCACTCTTGAGGTTGGAACTATGTTAATAAAAGCTGTTTCCTTCACCAGTAATGATTGGGTCAAGTGTCAAGGCACCACGTGACTGACCCCCCATTGGCTCAGTTACAGAAGGACTGGGTTGGGGGATAAGTAACAAATAAAAAAGATGACCACCCTGGCTGGTGTGGCCCAGTGGATTGAGTGCTGGCCTGTGAACCAAAGGGTTGCTGGTTCAGTTCCCAACTAGAGCATGTGCCTGGGTTGTGAGCCAGGTCCCTGGTGGGGGACACACAAGAGGCAACCACACACTGATGTTTCTCACCCCCTCTTCTCCCCTCCCTTCCCCTCTCTCTAAAATTAAATAAATAAAATCTTTAAAAAAACAAGATAATCTATTGCTCTAAAGAGGGTTCATCAGTAACCATCCAGGGGGAGAGGTAGGGTGGATAGCATTCCCAAGCAGGTGATACTTAAGCAGTCTAAAGGATGAAAGAGATCCAGCTTGACTGGGGAAAGATCATTTTAGTCTGAGGCACGTGCAATGGTCCTAAGTTATGAATGTGAAACTGTGATAATGCCAGTGTGACTGAAGAGTGGTACACTAGGGAGAGTTCTGCATTGATTCTCAAGAAACAGGCAGGGCAAGATCATTCAGAGCTTTGTGAGCAGCTACGTTTGGATTTTATTCTAAGTGCTACTGGAGTATTTTAATAAAAAGCCACCAGGATGTTTTAAGCAGTGACTTTTTAAAATTTTCCCAGCTGTCATGTAAGAAATTACTTGGAAGGGAACAAGAACACAAGTAGGAAGTCCAGCTTAGAAGGTCTTTGAGAGATGACAGTGGCTCGTACTACTGTGGTAGGAATGGACATCGGGAGATGTATTAAGATTTTTTGTGCATTTGGAGTTAGAGCCAACAGGGCTTGGGGTGGGAAATGAAGGTGAGAGAGAAATCAAAGACGATTCCTAGATTTTTTGTTTGGAGACGGGTTGCTGAGCTGGCAAGACTAGAAGAACAGGATTACTTACGTTGACATTGAAATAATCAAGAATGGTGATGAAGAGAGAGTGCCCATTTAGTTGCTAGATGAGATGCTGCCTAATTTATGAATTGCTTAATAAAGTCCATTGAGTCTTCAAGTTTAAAAAAATGGTTATGTGGTAGTGGTGAAGCCAATAAAACCTCTTCAAATGAATGAATAGGAGTGTGCCAGTGTATCCCTAGGATAAATAAATTAATTAATTCACCAAATATTTACTGAGCTTCTGTTATGTGACAGGCACTGTTCTAGGTTTTAAAAGTGGTATGACAGAATCAATGCCATAATTTTTTGGCTGTCTTGTCTCATCATAGATTACAACTACCATTCCAGGAGGGTCCATGCCTAATGTTGCCTTTATTCTTACTGTCTAACATATTTTTACTCTACAGCTCATCTAATATATTATTGGGCACACTCGACCCCAATCTATACTTGTTAATGGCTAATTGATTGAACCAAATTACACTAAAAAGATTTCATGAGTGTAAATACTCTAATCAAGTCTAACAGTACTAGAATCTCAGTATGTTAACCAATATATTCCCAGCAAAAGCAATGACAAAATTTTAATACTCCAATCTATACTTTCTTAAGAATTACCTAAAAACCAAAATTTATATTGTATATTTTATTCATTTTAATATATACTTTATTGGTTGTGTTATTACAGTTGTGCCAATTTTTTCTCCCCTTTATCCTCCTCCTACCTGCACCGCCACCACCCTCCAACATTCCCCACTGCTTACTTTATGTTCAAGGACTATACATAAAAGTCCTTTGGTTTCTCCATTTCCTATTCTATTCTTAACCTCACCCTACTTTGTGCCTACATATTATGCTTCTTATTCCCTGTACCTTCGTCCCCATTCTCCTCCTCTCTACTGATAACCCTCCATGTGATCTCCATTTCTATGATTCTGTTCCAGTTCTAGTTGTTTGCTTAGTTTTTGTTATTGTTTTTTAGGTTTAATTGTTGATACCTGTGAGTTTGTTGAGTCATTTTACTCTTCATAGTTTTGATCTTCTTCTATTTCTTAGGTAAGTCCCTTTAACATTTCAGCCCTGACTGGTGTGGCTCAGTAGTTGAGTGCCAGCCTGTGAAACAAAGTGTTTCTGGTCAAATTCCCAGTCTAGGGCACATGCCTGCGTTTCAGGCCAGGTCCCCAGTAGGAGTCATGCAAGAAGCAACCACACATTGATGTTTCTCTCCTTCTCTCTCTAAAAAATAAAATAAATAAAATCTTTAAAAAATGTTTCATGTAAGTACTTGATGATTATGAACTCCTTTAACTTTGCCTTATCTGGGAAGCACTTTATCTGCCCTTCCATTCTAAATAATAGCTTTGCTGGGTAGAGCAATATTGGATGTAGGTCCTTGCTTTTCATCACTTTGAATACTTCTTGTCCGTCCCTTCTACCCTGCAAAGTTTCTTTTGAGAAATCAGGTGATAGTCTTATGGGAACTCCTTTGTAGATTAACTATCTCCTTTTCTCTTGCTGCTTTTAAGATTCTCTACTTATCTTTAACCTTGGGTAACTTAATTATGATGTGTCTTGGTGTGTTCCTCCTTGAGTCCAATTTCTTTGGGAGTCTCTGAGCTTCCTGGACTTTCTGGAACTCTTCCTTTGCCAAAGTGTAGATGTTTTCCTTCAATTTCTTCCTCTTTCTCTTATCCTTCTGGCACCCCTATAATTTGAACGTCAGAATATTATCCCATAGTTTCCTAAGCCTCTCCTCATTTTTTTGAATTCTTGTTTCTTCATTCTGTTCTGGTTGGATGTTTATGTCTTCTTTTTGTTCCAAATCATTGATTTGAGCCCCAGTTTTCTTCCCTTCACTGTTGGTTCCCTGTATATTTTGCTTTATTTCATTTTGGTTAGCCTTCATTTCTTCCTTCATTTTGCAAGCTCAATCAATTCTGTGAGCATCCTGATTACCACTGTTTCAAACTCTGCATCAGATAGGTTGGCTGTCTACTCATTGCTTAGCTCTTTTTCTGGATTTTTGATATGTTCTTTCATTTGGGTCATATTTTTTTGTCTTGGTGCACCTGTTACATTGTAAGGAACAAAGTCTTAGGTATTCACCAGGGTGGGGCAGCTCTCCTCACTGCATTGTGGCGCTGTCTGTGGTGGAGGGGTCAGAAAGGGAACGGTGTTGCTTGCTTGGCTTTCACCCTACTTTTAGTCACTTATCTCACTTCCCACAAGCATATTGGGTTCTTCTGCTGCTGATTCCCCAGATGAGTGTGCTTATGTACATTCTAGGACCCTGTGGGACTCTTAATTGAACTCTCCTGTAAAACTGGAATTTCCCCCTGCTATTGCAATCACCACAGGTTTTTATAGCCAGAGGTTTTGCATCTTTAGATTCCTGTGCTGAAACCCTGGGTTTCATGATCTTCCTTGCTCCCCTGTTGTTCCTCCTTGCTTATCCACATGCAAATGTGGGACCACTTGTGCTGACACCTTGCCTTGCCACACTTCCTCTCTGCCCCCATTTCTGCCACTTCTACCAGTCTAGATAAATGTTTCTTTAAGTCCTTGGTTGTTGGACTCCCATGCAGTTTGGTTTTCTGGCAGTTCTGGTTATTCTTTGTTTTTAAGTTGGTTGCTATCCTTCTTTTGGTTGTGCGAGGGAGCAAAGCCTCCATCTTGGTCAGAACTTCCCAATGGTTTTCCTTATTTATGTCTCTGCTCCTCCAGGAGGGAGGTGTCATCCTTGACTCTCCAGTAGCATCAGGAGGAGGGGGTGGCACAGGAGGCCCTACAGCTGCTTGGGGGCCTCAGTGGCAGGCTCCATGGCTTCTTGGGCCAGTTGGAGCAGATGCAACATGAGCAGGCGCAGACCACACAGGCCCTGCAGAAACTAATGGGCTGTGCATCATTATATTGTATATTTTAAGGTAGTATAGAAATATTTTAATTTTAAAAAGAGGTGATAATATCACATTTTCAAGCTTTAAAAGTTAGACATATATTTGAGCCTAGAAATATTTATATTAATGTGTTGCAGTCTTATCATCATTGTTTAAGTCTAATTTCTACAAGAAAGACAGAAATGGCAAATCCCAAAATACTTATTCTTAGAGTTTTACTCTTCTAATATCAGCATGGCTATTTCAGCAGAAACATTAAGGAGTGGTACAAGAAGGAGAATACGGGAAACAGAAAAACCACCTCTGTGCTGCTGCTGCTGCTGCTGTCCTAGCTTTCTTTATCTGGCCCAGGACTGCCAGTATATTTTAATATCACAGCCTGTAAATTCTACAGCTAACTAAACTGTAAACACAAGCCAACCTGCTTATACTGTCTATTTGAGAACAATGCATCTGCCATACAATAACATCAGTATCCTCTTAGTTCCAAATGAAAAGTAAAACTTATCTGTAGATCTCTGAACACCTAAAAATACTTTAAACTATGAAGTATTTTTCTCAAGCAATCAATCCCTGTGATAATTATTCAAGAATTTAAGCTATTTGCAATATCAATTTTAGGAAGAACAAATTTTAACATTTTTTAAAAAATTTAAATTTTCATACAGTTGACATGCAAACTTGTATTAGTTTCAGGTGTGCAGCAGCATAATGATTAGGCATTTACAAGGTCTGTTCAGAAAGTATCCAGCCATGTACTATGAGAAATAGAGACATTTATTGAGGAAGATGCAAGAAACTTTATACATAAGACAATGATGCCTCAGCGCCCTTCAAAGCAGGCAACTTGGGATCTCACACAGTTCTCCCACCATCTCTTCCACTGTTCAAAACACTCTGCAAATCCTCTGGTGGAATTGCCATAAGCTCTGACTATGCTGTGCCTTATGTGGATGTGCAGTAACAGGCAACTTCCATTGGGACAACTAGGCTTTCATTTCTGGATCATAGACATAGACCCACAATTCATTTCTGACTATGATATTTTTTAGGAAACCTGGTTCAATGGTAGCAGTTTGAAGCCAGTCAATAGGAACTGCAGCATGATGTTCTTTCTGCTCTGGCAGCAGAAGCTGCAGAACAAATTTTGCCACAATACATTTCATATCAAGACCCTGCATCAAAATCTTGGATGCAGTAGTTTTTGGAATCTCCAGATCGGCTTCTAGTTCTTGCACCATCATCGCCAATCTTTGTTGATCACAGCCCATACATGTTCAACATTCTCAGGTGTTCTGCTTGTTTTAGGTCTTCCAGAACATGCATCACTTTCAACAGATTCTCAACCATTTTTGGAGAGTTTGTGCCACACTCTTATCACCCCCCAAAACCTTCTGAATCATCTGAGTAGTTTCCTTGGAGGACTGTTCAAGCTTAACACAAAATTTGATGCAGATTCATTGCTCTACTTATTCAGTTATTTTGAAATGCGGTGGCCACACAGTACACCTGCTCACTCAATGGCATTTACCACTCCCACTGACTAGTACAGTGAAGTCATCTTTGTTCACACATGAACATTCCAGTCCACTCTTCTTGGCTGCCAGGTTACATCAATGTCATGCAAACTATTCTCATTATATTAACAATGGCTGGACTTTTCTCAGACAGATCTCATATATAACTTATGATGTGATCTACACAGTAAGTCTAGTACTCATCTGACATCATAACCATGTACTGTAGTTATTACAATTATTATTATTTTATCCTTACCTGAGGACATGCTTGTTGATTTTTGTGAGGGGGTGGGAGAAAGGGAGAGAAACATTGATATGAGAAACATCTATTGATTGCCTCTTCTAAGTGCCCCAACTGGAGATGGAAGCCGCAACTGAGGTATATGCCCTGACCTGAATCAAACCCATGACCTTTTGGTTTACAGGACAACACTCCAACCAAGCCACACTGGCAAGGGCACCAGTAATTGACTGTATTCCCTACGCTCTACTTTACATCCTTCTATTTTGTAACTACCAGCTTGTACCTCTTAATCCCTTCCTCCCTTTCCTACAGTAACACTTCTTACATCAGGTATTTTACATAGAAATGTGAATAAAGTCAGTCATGTAAATGAGGTGTGATAAGAGGAAAAATAATTTGAGCAAACTGATTTTAAATGAAGTGACTATCTGAAATAAAAAGGCATGCAGTTTGTATCTGAAAGAGGCCCAATAAGAAAAAAAAATCTATGAACAAATATTCCCAAGGGGCAAATTTGTAAGTCTTCTACTGTTCTCCAAGCACATGGGTTTGTTCAATTTAAGAGCACTTCTCAACATTACATTGAAATGTTGGTTTGCTTGAAAAAATAAGATTCATGTTATTTGAGAAAGGTGTATTTAGAAAATTAGTTAAATCCTCCTTTTTTAAGCCTCAGAAATACCATCAGGAAAATAGATTCCACTCCAAAAAGGAAGAGGTAACACGCCGTTCTCAGCCCTTTCCTTTCTCCTTTCCCCACCACATATGTGCCTCTCCTAAATTCTAAGGGTTACCATGAGACTTGCAACCCAGGGAGCAAGGAATAGTGCAGCTTGTTGCAGGCTAACCCTATAAACTTGTCTCCAAGGCCCCTTTTTTCTGACAGTCCAGAGAGCCAAAACAGCCCCACTGAGGCTCTCTCTCCTGTTGTTTCTATTCTAAGCCCTTCCTTGTTTCACTGTCCCCATCTTTAATAAACACTCCCAAAATAAAAATAAATAAATAAGATGTAGTATCCCAAATAAACCAGATTTGGCAAATCAGGGCTTCAGAAAGAGCACTACTTGAAAAGGAAAACAGAGATCCTTGGAATCAAATAGTCCAAATTTGCCGTCAGGTTCTTTTGTAGAAAGTAGTAACAATATCAAATACCTCATTAATATTGGCAAGGCCAGTAATATTTTTATCTTCTAAAATAAAGCTTCAGCCCTGGCTGGTGTGGCTCAGTGAATTGAGCACCGGCCTGTGAACCAAAGTGTAACTGGTTCAATTCCCAGTCAGGGCACACGACTGGGTTGCAAGCCAGTTCCCTGCAGGGGGAGCATGAGAGGCAACCACACATTGATGTTTCTCTCCCTCTCCCTCACCTTTCCCCTCTTTCTAAAAATAAATAAATAAAATCTGGAAAACAAAATAAAGTTTCAAGTTTTTTCCTATCAACGTACTTGTAGACTCAGAGAGCAGAGCATTCAAGCTTTTCAAATGCATGCCTGTAGCCACTTCACACATTCAGGGCTACATGCATTATTTGATATTCATATACACTATAGTTTATATATACTATTGCAGAGCCTTACCTTTAGAAAGTGCCAGGTAATTGTGTATTGCTGTGCTTAAAATCCACTCCTATATATATTTTTTTCTTTTGATAACAGATGTATTGTATTTGATGTACTGTTGCCTCACAATAAGCTTCATTCTCTGGATCAATAAAACTTGATTACTTAGAAAACAGGTGAGTCTGTGCTTCATGACTCTTGTCGATAGCACCTCATAAATTTTTACCAATTTACAGCTGTTCGTAACTTTCATTTCCAGGGTGTTTATATGAAGAGCATAAGTATTTTGATCATCAACCAAATTAACGAGCAGGGAAGCCATAATGAAAACAGACTCTTTATAATGGTCTTAGAGCTCAGTTAAAGTTTAAAATTGTTGGTGTCAGGTTCTAACGTGCCTGCCACTTTCTAAAATTTTGGTAACATTACTTTGCAGTTACAGTATACATACTTGAGGGAAAATAGTGGGTGAATATATGTTTCATTACTTGAAAAAAAAAGTTGTATGTCCCAACCACTGTGTATGAAGATAAAGCTTCATTTTCCTTTCATGTAGAAACCAATTTTCCAATAAATTGTATTTGGGTGTTTCTGGTTCATCTTTAAAGGAAACACTACTTTGGTTTGCAATCTTTCAATTTAACTTTCTTCACCTCTTTTACTGATTTATCCCTGGTGCAAATTCTACACATTTTAAGAAATCCCAGACATCAACTAAAAACTCAGAAAGTTGTCTTGAAGTACAAGAACTCTTTTCAGTTTAAAGAGGATAATGATTACACTTAGAGACAGTCTAATGAAAAAGCATCAATGCAGTTTATTTCAATGATTCTAATTTATGAGAATAACTTCTTAATGCTACATCAGAAGTCAATTCATCAATACTAAATTTGGAAAGCATAAGCAAGAAAGACCCAACATTTTATTGGGACTACACAATTTATCACAGTACTAGGCACCATTCTAAAACAAAAACAAGAACACAAAATTAATGAATGACATTCTTAAATTCTAGGGAATCCAGGAACCTCTCAAAACTGTATACAAAAAGTTGTGTAGTGTGTGTACTTTTCTGGAAAGAGGTCCCAGACCTCCAATCAACTTCTGAAAGGGCCCATATAATACAGAGTAGATTACAATTCTAATCTCCTTCTCTGTATCTTCAGTAGTGGAAGCTGTAAAGCTCAGCAAGTTCACTCTTGCACATCTACTAATCAATCAATTATGAAAAGAAGGTAGAAAGGAAAAGCAAAAGTAACTAGCAAGGACTGGGAAGGAAAAAACTCCCAAGTGCTGTTTACCTTATAAGTTTAGTAACATGTTCTGGTTTAGAGAGGGGAAATAGGGACCTAAGGGGTAATATAAGCTAGAAGCAAGGAAATTCCTATGAGATTTTTCGAATCCTTAAAAAACTAAACTCAGGTATGAATAAAGCAATAGCAAGAATTTAAAATGCAATTTAACTCAAGTCCAGTTTTCAGTTTCTGCATATTAACAACTTATTTTTATTTTTGAGTATCACAAAATTCAATCAGAGTACTTTAAAAATATTCTGCATGCATTTAACAAATTTGACAAAGGATGAGTATCCAGTTTACTTGCATTATACTATTAAGTTTTAACTTAAAAGCCAATTAATATATATTTAAAATCATTAGGTACAGGAAACAACGAAAATGTTCATTCATTAATCTGATGGCATCTTACTACTATGCACATGTTCATGTTAACACTACTCGTAATTACCCTGGAGCATAGGTAAAATGTAGATAGAGGAACAGTCCTCAAAAGTAAATTTAAGGGATTAAATATCATTACCATCATCATCATCATCATCGTCATCATCATCACTACTGAGGATAAAGCTGCTGCCTGTAGACAAGGCCCCTTCTTCCTGAACATTCCCCAAATCACCCAAAGTCCCTTTCTCATCAGAATCATCAAACAACTTCTCACAGGAATCTTCATCAAACAACTTCTCATTGGAATCATCTTCAAACATGTTTTCATCTATATCTTCTTCTTCATCCTCCTTTGCATCTACTTCCTCTTCTTTTTCATCTGAGTATTCAAACATCTTTTCATCTGCATCCTCTTCCTCCTTTTCATCAGCATCTTCAAGCCCCTTTGCATCTGCACCTTCTTCATCCTCTTTTTCATCAGGCTCATCATCAAAAACTTTTTCATATGTATCTTCCTCTCCTTCCTTTTCATCTGATTCCTTGTCAAACTCTCTCTCAGAGCCCTCCTCATCAAACGCTTTTTCAGAGCTGTCATCATCAAATTCTGATTTCTCAGAGTCATTTTCTTTTAACTCTTTTTCAAAAATGTTTTCATTAAACTCCTTGTCACAGCCATTCTCATCAAGCTCTTTTTGGAGGCCGCTTTCTTCAAATTCTTTTTCAGAGCCATTTTCAAACAGCTTTTCAGGGCAGTGTTCTTCAGATTCTCTTTCTGACTCATCTTCTTCAAATTCCTTTTGGGGGCCATTCTCTTCTCCAGACTCCTTGCTGGGGCCATCTTCCTCAGACTCCTTTTCAAGGCCATTCTCTTCAAAATCATTTTTGAGCCGCTTCTTTTTGGATTCTCTTGCGCGGCCATTCATTTCAGACTCTTCTTTAGGACTACCCTCTTCAAACTCTATGTTGGGACTGCCTTCTCCAGACTCTCTTTCAAGGTCTTCGTGCTCTCTTTTAGGGCAGCCTTTCTCAGACTTTCTTTCAAGGCAGCCACCTTTGGATTCTTTTTGGAGGCATCCTTCTTCAGCCTCTCTTTGGGGTCCCCTTTCTTTACCATCTTCTCCAAATTCTCCCCCATCTTCTGCTTTTTCAAACTTCTTTTCATCTATAGGTTCTTCAAATTCCACTTCAGCTGGAGTTTCTTGAGCATTCATTTTAGATGTGCTAGGGTGCTCTGAAAAATGCCTTACTCTAGAAGGCCCTGCCCTTTCTGGAGCACAAATGGAATTTGAACGCTGAAGACCTTTATTGGCCTCAGGAGCATTGAGGAAAGCCTCCCATCCTTTCAGCCTTTCCTCCCTTTCTCTTGTGGTCTCCTCCACCTGTGCAGAAATGAAAATTGCCATTAAAACAAGTTTTAAGATGAAAGTAGTATTTCTGAGCATTTCTAATACTGATAAAAGTATCCTGATTTTATAAGGCACTGCTTAGGAAATCAAAGCAATTTCTTATCTTCAGTTTTCAAAATTTTACATAATTTTATTTTGGGGGGATGAAAAGGAGAGAGGGAGGGAGATGGGGGACAGGAAGAGAGGGAGAGAAAGTGAGAGAAAAAGACAGAGAGACACTGATTTGCTGCCCCACCTATTTATTCATTCATTGGTTATTATTGTCCCTGATCAGAGATTGAACCCACAACCTTGGCATATCAGAACAATGCTCCAGAAACTTTGTATCTTGATTTACTAGAGTTGACCTTAGGATCATTTAAATAAATGTCCAACACCCTAGTACTTACGCAGAAATGTCTCATTAATTAAAAAGTTAATATTTGAACTCTGCCTGTACTTTACAACACAGAAAAGAAGAGAAACATTTTGGTTTAATGTGTTCTTCTCTTATCACTATTCTGAGTAAGCCTCAAATTTACACTTATAAACTGAAAGGCTGAACATTTTTTCTTTCTATGCTCTGAATGGTTAAATATTATTTAAAAGTGCCACTATAATATTATACAGATTAAGTGAAATCCAAACATTATCTGAAGAACAGCTAGATCAATAATTGTTGGTAACAAATTATGTTCCCCTGGCAGTTGCAGAATTTACCTGATAATCTGTAGTTCCATCCCATGCTTGGGCAGTGATTTGGCGGCCACCAAACCACCGTCCGTCAAGAGTTTGAATACAATGATCAGCTTCCTCTGGATTCCTAAAGGATACAGAGGCTACACCATCTGGGTGTCTCTAAAAAGACAAGGAACAAAAAGTAGGAATAAATGAGAAAATTCAAAATAAAACATACACATTTGACAAAGCAATTAAGTAGTAGTGTTCTTTCTGATAATTTGAGTTAAGATTCTATATATGAAGACTTTCTTCCCTTTTACCCCATCCAGTGACATGCACCTAGCCTTTTCTTTATCTTAATTGTTTCTAGCAAGAATGAAACATGATGTCCTTGGAAATGTTTCTACTGACAACACTGTCTAGGACAGGCAAGACAGTATAGACTCTAAATGGAGACTCTAAAGTTGAACAGCCCTGGGATTGGATCCTGGCTCTGCTTCTTAACAACTGAATGACCTTGGGCAAGGTGCTCAATCTCTAAACTTTCAGTATCCTCATTGGTAAAATGGGTATAATAGTACCAACCTACCTCAAAAGATTGAGAATTAAGTGAGGTAACATGTAAAGTAGCTTGTAGTACACAATCAATAAACAATGACTCTTTTTTCATTATGCGTTAATTTTGGAAGGAAAGAAAGGGTGAGAAGGGGAACATATAAGAAAATATATTTTTCTTAATTGTTCTTCTCCAAATATAGAGGAGGAGAACCATTCAAGAGGGGGTAAATGTGGATAAACATGGAACTGTAAGATCTGACACATTTTTATTATACTCCCTTAACCTGAACAGATACTCTACAATGATGATACAGGAAAATAATCACAGCATACCCAGTCTATCAAAGCCTTGACTTACAATCTATGTCCATCTAATTATTGCTAACAGATGACTACGACCAAATAGATCTACTATATAAAAACAATGTAAAATTTGGGGCACACTGACATCTGGTAATAACTTTTAACTGAAAGAGTGATTGTTTCAGAAATGTCAAAGCCATCAACTTACATCAAATAGAATGAGCTTCTTAATTTGCCCAAACTTTGAACACTCTACTCGAAGATCTTCTCTGATCTCATTCAGCACCAGTGGATCATCCTGCAAAAATACATGATTCACACAAGTTTGGCCCTTTCTTTAAATACAAATTCAGAGAATCAAATTTCTTGCCTTGATATACCAACAAATCAAAAAGGTTTTGCTCAGTTATGTTTGTCTGTAGTCTACAAAATTTAAAAGAAAATCAAAATCAAATGAACTTAAAGTTCTATGACTGCTGACACTACCACAGGTCTGCCCTGCTTTTAAGACTGAGGGAATGGGCAAATACAGGAGGCAGCAGCAGGGGTGTACAATGACAGAGAAGGGGGGAGGGAACTGGACTGGAAATCCAAAATAACAGCAGCTCTAAAAGCAGAAGTCCTGTGGCACATATTAAGTCAGACACTGCACAGGTATGAATGACTGTGCCAATGGAAGCCCTTTGCTTTTGCGTTGTGCATAGATTCCTATTTACAGAAATGTTCTAATGGGGCAAGATATACCCCTTTCATTGACTAAGTGTTCTAAGACTGTTTGTTGTGCTTCCAAGGTTCTATGTTAACCCACAGGGTAAACATCCTTTATAAAGATTCCTGTTCATTCCTGTCTCCTATACATTGCAACAGAACCATACAAATAAGGAGCTGATATTAAGCACACAATAAAACACGTTTTTAGCTGTTGCTTTCTTGAAACTACAATCTATTAAAAATATTCAAACACTGCTGCTTGAGTTCAGGTGGACTCCCTCCTCCTGCCTCCGTATCCCCCTACCAATAAAAGGTTTTAAGATTCCCTGTAGGAATTACGAAATCTTTCGCCAAGTCCCGATGCATGAAAAAGACTCATAAATGTTACGCTATCAACTTGAATTGCAACTACATGCAAGTATATACAAGCATATCCTACCTAGGAATTTTTTAACATATTTTTATTTATTTATTTTTACAGACAGGGGCAGGGAGGAAGAGAAATACAGACATAAGAGAGAAACACAGATTGGCTGCCTCTCAATCTGGCACCAAACCCACTACCCAGGCACGTGTCCTGAAGCTGGGAATTAAACTGATGACCTTTCACTTCACGGGAGGATGCCCGGCCAACCGAGACACACCAGTCAGGGCCCACCTAGGAATTTCTATGGAAGTACAAGACATTTATTTAGAAAACATCTAAATTCATCTAAATCAGAGGTTTTTATATTCCTCTTCAATAAAAAAAAATACTGCAAAGAAGTCCAAAAAGTGTTTCTCCCCTTCTACAGTTCTCTCAAAAGGCAAAAATAAAAAGCTGGCAAGCAATCATTAAAATAAAACTTAAAATAAAAAATATCCTATAAATCTGTGGCTTCTGAAACTACAGCTGGAAGGACTCTGGATCTCCCTCACTTATAAATTCTAATTTTGGAGAAGAGGCCAATTTGTTTTATATATAATTATCAGAACTGACAGGAATAGGGAATGGAGCATAAAAGTCATTTGGTAAAGTCACGTGGTGGCTTTTCAGTATGTGCGTGTGTGGTTAGCTCCTAGCGGACTGTGTGCCTTCCAAAGGCAGGAATCACATTTCCATGAGTTTTCTATGGCTCACAGAACATAGCACTGTCTTTTACACGTAGTGAAAAGTCAATAAAAGCTTTGTCAAAGTTTCATAAACTATTCCTAATACCTCTATTTTATACACTAAGTTTCAAAAGCAGGGTCATATTAAAAACAAACAAAAACTGTTTCAAAATACTTAACAATTTAAGTGTGATTCCACTGGGGAAGGAGGGGAACACTTTATTTCTACATCAAAGTCTAATGCTTTTCCTACGAGGATATCAAATTTTTGCCAGTCTTCCCAGACCTGCACTTTTAGTTATAACAGTTTGAAAATAATTAATGTATCTTCACTGCTTTATAATATTCTGAAGCTTAAAGATAATTAATAATCCCCTGGTCTAGGAAAACTCTCAAACATAGCTAAGCATGGAAATTTCCTAAAGGCAACACTTTGCAAGCAACAGACCAGAGACTAAAATCAGACTGACACATTGAACTCTGCTTCAGGGTGCAATGCTCATAACTTTCCAGGGTGGTGTTTTGTTTTCCTAGCAAAAATAGGCCATATTTCTTACTTCTTTCTAACCTAAACTTATATTGTCCAAGATGGTGGCCATTAACCACATGTAGCTAGTAAGCACTTGAAATGTCACTAGTCCAAATTGAGTTGTATTACAAGTGTGAAACACATTGCATGTTGCAGCTTTAGTACCAAAGTGGGGGGGATACAATATAGTTCATTAATATCTTGAGTAATGTTGAAATTACATTATTTTGGATAGACTGGGCTAAGTAAAATCCATTATTAAACTCCCCTCATGTAGCTCAGTGGATTGAGCATGGGCCTGTAAACCAAAGGGTCACGGTTCGATTCCCAGTCAGGGCACATGCCTGAGTTGTGGGCCAGGTCCCTGGCGAAGGGTACACAGGAGGCAACCACACATTGATGTTTCTCTCCCTCTCTTTATCCTTCCCTTACCCTCTCTCTAAGAATGGATAAATAAAATCTTTTTTAATTGCCCTCTTTCACGTATACATTTTTATTGTGGTGATTAGGAAAGTTTAAATTACACAAGTAGCTCACAATATATTTTCATTGGACAGCAGTGGTATAGACAGTGAGAAACCTACCTTTGCATCTGAGTTTTAATTCTTCATTTCTTGGTATTCAAATTTGCCAGGCAAAATTTTTAAAATAAGGCTTTGAATTAAATACTGAAAACCCTCTGAAATTACATTAAAAATATTAACCTTCACATTGTTCATCCTGATACCAAAGACTATTTTTAGGTATTTGCTTCCAACACTGGTCACCTATTTGGACGAAAAATATATTCCACTCCCCAACCTGACTTCTTTTTCACACCCCAAGTAACCTGAGAATTCAGTTTTTGTTTTCAGTACAAAGCACAATGATGATGTTTATTCTTTTTTAAAGATTTTATTTACTTCTAGAGAGAGGGGAAAGGAGGGAGAAAGAGAAGAGAAACGATGATGTATGACAGTAACATTGAGGCAACTGGAGCCTGGCCTACAACCCAGGCACATGTCCTCAATGGGAATCAAACCCATGAACTTTTGGTTTGCAGGCTGGTGCTCAATCCAGTGAGCCACACCAGCCAGGGTGATGATGTCCATTCTTAAAATTAATATAGAATAACCAGTGAAATCAAATGATCCCCCAAAATGTCCAATGAAACCAGGTTTTCCTGTTGAACATGTGTACAAGTTATACAATGTCTATGCCAGTGGTGTCCAGCAAAACTTCCTGTGGTGACAGAAAAGTTTCTGCATTATCTAATAAGGTAGCTACTGGCCGCTTGTAGCCAGTACAACTGAGGAATTAAACGTTTAGTTTCATGTCATTTAAATTAATTTAAGTAACCACACGAAGCTAGAGTCTACTGTATCAGACAGATCTACACTGATACACTTCAAGGTTCACCCAGAGAGACACTGAACCAAAAATAAGACTATCTGCAGTCACTCTGACTGCCAGGCTCTAAGCAAGCTCAGCAGACCACACAAGACATTGGTGAAGGCAGGTGGGCAAACAAGGACAGGACCAAGATTTTCTTTATGTGAAGAAACTGAAGTCCACTACTGCCCTCCCAGCCTTGGTGGTATAAGTGCCTGAAAAGAACATTTTCCTTTATTTGCAAAGATGCTAAACAGAAAATGTTTTATTCATCTAGGAATGAAAAATACTCCGCCTTATGAGTAACAGTGGTTTCATTCAATTATTCATTCACTTTTTCTTCATATAAATATCAAGGACCTATTGATAAGTATATAATAAGAGCCTACTGTGTGCCAGGCCCAATTCTATACATGGGGAATAGTAACAGCCATCAAACAAGGTAGACAGAGCCCTGGCTTTCTAATAGGGGAGATCTAATTACTTCAGACAATAATAAATGGTGTGAAGGAAACAAAGCGGGATAATATAAAAGCTGTATAAACTCTCAAGTAAAATTTATACTAAACCAGTAAGGGTGATGTTTTTGTTTTAAAACCATCAAAAATTTACAAGCATGAAACTTCTACTCTTAAAAATATTCACTGGATGGAATTTCTAGGAGTCAAGGTAGAATAAATGTGGCTTTCTTGGAGGAAAGAATATTTGTTAAGGTAGAAAAGCTACATCTGGCTAGGGTGATAGCTAGACTCAAATAAGGTGTCTCAATGAGCAAGGCAGGAGGCGGAAGCAGAAAGAAAAAACAATGTAATTAACATAACAGACTCCTACTTGCTGAGGTTCCAGATATTTTGAGTTAGGTTTGCACTTATGTTCACGTTGAACTTGTGTTAAGAGTATGAAATACGTGAGTTAAGGACTTCAAGCCATAAATATTAATAGCTCTTGTAATTTAAAAAATTACTTACTAGTGGGGTAAAATGATATGAATCAAAGGCAATTCTGGAGTTGTGCCTAGTAGACTAGATACAATGATCGATCTATGAATTCCTTTTAAAGCACAACTGGCGAGGACTGCATTTCAAAACACATTTCATGTGCATGTGTACATGTGTTTTTAAAACATACTTCATTATCACTGTTAAGTCTAAAGCAGCTCTGAAATATTGAGTATGTCTTTTTTAAAATATTTTTTTAGACAGAGGGGACAGGAGGGAGACAGAGAGGGAGAGAAACATTGCTCAGTTGCTGCTTCCATGTACCCCCAACCAAGGATGGAACATGCAACCCAGGCAATGTGCCCTGGCCAGGAACTGAACCAGTGACCTTTCGCTTTCTGAGATGATGCCCAACCCACGGAGCCATACCGGTCAGGAGTAGCTCTGATATATTTCAAGGTTCTTCAGCACTTTAGTCAAAAGACACATCGAAAAGCATGAATAGGCCACATATATCTTCCCAATGATCTTAAAAGATATACAGATTCCATGGGTGCACAGTAAACCTGATCTCATCACTATTCACTCAGATGGAGCTCGACAGACAATCTGGGGAGCTAGTGTGTAAGGGGGCTAATATGATATTGCTATTCTGTATTTAAATGCACAAAAGGAACAAAAGCAGGCTTTTGTTGCAACTACATCATTCGTAAACCTGGAATTTTACATTATGAACATTTTTTCTTACATGTAACTTTTTCAGGATCCAGGAAGATAATAATGAATTATTCTTCTGCAAATAATCCCATTGGTTTATGCCAAAAGTAACAGATAAGAACAAGAGGCAGAATGCAACATGAGGTACCCTGATGCCAAGTAATATTCCTTACACCTTTAGTAGCTCTTCTTCCTTCACTTGCTTTTATTTGCTGTTCGTGGACTTTTACATGGACATTAATAGTATAAACTCCACCTAAGAGCCACTAAATACTTTTGTAAAAATTAAATCCTAAAAAACAAACTTCAATATTTAAAAATGAGCTATATTTCACTAACCTAAGAAGTGCTGAGGACTAAACTTTTAGTTCTAAAGGGCAGTTTTCACTTCCAAATGTGAAACTGGTCCTTCCCAACAAAATAAACTCGTATTTGTTGAACTGCATGAGCAGCTACCATAAATCTTTTAAGGATTATATTTTTGATCATTTCCTATACCAAGCAGTTGCCATTTGGGGCCACAGTATGGATATTAAACAGTCTTACCTGTAATACAATTAAATGAACACTGGGGTAAATATGGAAAAATCTGAAAACTTTGATTCTTGGCTACATTCTCCTACCTTGAGGACTACATGAATGTGCAAGACACAACAAAGAAAAGGTGGGAGGAAGGAAGTTCTGGGCTCCCTTGAAAGAAAGCATGTCAATGCTTCTATCAGTAAGAATTCTGTACCCTACCTCAAAATCCATAGGATGAAACATATTTTTGATGATGACAACTCGCTCATGGCGCATTCGGGATGGAGCATCCCTTCTCTCAGGTCTCCAATCCAACTGCCTAATGTCATAAAGTAGAGATAATCTTTTATTGAGTATTTAATAATGATAATTATTTGATTCCAAAATAACAATGTATATTTTAGTCACAGTTCATTCAGACAACTTTCTGGAATAAAAATAACAGGCAGGTGAAAGACGGACCCAATATCTGAAATGCCCAAAATATACAGGGTGGGGCAAGAGTAGGTTTACAATTTTGAGTACATGAAACACAGAGTTTATTCTAATATTATTACTTATTATATTTTTTCCATATGAACAGCTATAAACCTACATATGCACGGCCCTGTATATTTTTTTCAGAACTGCTGTCTGGTTACAAATATTCCAATGAGATTCCTCAATAGCTGCTAATTTTTCAGTATGTAATTGTATTGGTTTTTAGGCATTTTATGATTATGACAAACTGCACTGAAATATATAAAATTACTCATTCTTTATTGTTACAATCTTAACTTTTACTGATAATGGTTATAAAAATTGTAGGTATCTATTTTAATTATTCCTGTAAGAACTATAGGACATCACAACTAAATGCCATTTAACAACCATTTTAACAACAGTTTAAGCAGTGTTAAAAGTGTAAACAGCACTCACTCTGATAAAAGTACCTAGCATTTTGGCTAATTTCTTAAAAGTAGCATATGACAAAACACATATTAAACAAGTGAATTAATGAAAACTTAATGGCATTATGTATATACTACATATGATACACAATAAATACAACGAAAAAATCTATCATTCCAAATTTCTAATTTCTACTACAAACCTATATGGAAAAATTTAGCTCCTGGTGTAGCTGATTTCAACTTACATTGAAAATGAACTAATCGCTCTAGTATATAAGCCTATACTATCTTATTTAATCTGATGTTCAACATCTTCCAAAGACATAACTATCTTATCTCATTTAAATCCCCACTGTATTATAAATGAACACCCCATAAAATGAAAAATACCACTGCTGATTTGGTACCAATCTGTACCAAATCATCCTATGGTACAGATTACTGAAGGTTCCCGATTATCTAATAAAATTCTTTAAAAATAATTTGTAGGCATATTTGATGGAACAAAACTTAGGTGGCTATTACCAAAAGCATACTCTAGACTATTCACATGAAATCTATCAAAGAGGAAAAAAAATAACACAAACTTTTGTTGCTGAGACAGCTTTTTCTTATAGTCCTTGCACTTCTTTTTCTTCTTCGAGGCATCATATTCCCCCTTCAGTTGAAACTTTGCTAACTCAACATGCAATTTGTAGCCTCGAATTTCATCTTCATCCAAAAGTTTTAATGCAAGTTCCACAGATTCCCTCTTTAAATAGGGAAAACAAGACACAGTCAGTAAGGCACACACTGAAGTAAAACGTCAGGAGTTCTTTTAGATGAATGATGACAAGACATGCAATGATAATTTAAACATACCTAACCACTTTGGGATAAAGAACTCTAGAATGCATACCAGGAAACCTGCATTCAACACATAGCTGCCCCCAACCAGCCATGTGAACTTGAGCAAGTTATTCAAGCTCCCTGAGCCCCAGTTTTTTCATCTGTAAAGTGGGAATAGCAATGCCTTCATCGCGGGGTTCCTGACAAAATTAAATGGAATACATATAAAGGATAGTGACTGGTACATGGCAGTTGCTCGATAAATTATACCATTATTGGAATACTGCTTCTTGGACTCTCAATTTCTCAACTACAGAATAAGGCAAAGGAACTTGCATGATTTCTAAGGTACATTCCAGTTTTAAAATTCTAAGATAGGGCTTCTTAAAAGACTAGATGGCTCAAGGAACAGGAAATAGCATAGCCAGCCTTCAATTTTTTTGTTCACTAATTAAAATGTAGGCCTATAACATAATAGGAAGTAGATGATTATTATCTGACAGCTTGTACATTAGATACATTGAGGTTTCTGGATCCTATACAAAAGGGGCAGTTGTCAGTTCAGTCAAAAATCTGAGAACCTGAAGAGAACACAAAAGGACAGCTGAACACAGCTGCATAATATACTATGGATCCTGGAGTAATTAACTATATCCTTCTGGAATTCAATTTACTGGTCTGCCAATCTTACACTTTTATGGATCGTAAACTGTATATACAGTCTCTCAAAACCCCACTTTTTCTTTTAAAATCCAATCAAACCCCTAAGAATCTGTTCACAGATTTTTAATCCTTGTAAAACTCTCCATTTGAAAATGATATAGCTACCTTCCTATAATGGTCACACCCATGTCCCATTCCCACCATGTTCAAGAATCAGGTCAAAACCTTCTCTCCCAAAAGGCTGTCAGCTTAATCCTACCCCCTTCTGAGTTCACTGAAATGCTGTATACCCACAACACATCTGTGCTGTTGGTACTGCTATTTTATCACTTTGGTTTTACTTCACAATTATTTTCAGGTTCTATGACATGTGTATGTCATCATCGTACCCATCTCTTTTTACCCTGCAAAACAGGTAGCACCCGTTTCTAAGAGGACAGGTATTCCAGAAAAATGATGAGTGCCTTTTAACACTGAGCTTTTCCTGTGCACTTATGATACCATAAATATAGTTCTGCGAATTTCTGTTAATATCATTCTCTCACATTAAAAGATATTCTGAAAAGGTAAGCATAAGCTACCATTTCTTTTATGGTCTAACTCAAGGGTAAGAAAACTCCTTTTTTAAAGAGCCAGTTAATAAATATTTTAGGCCTTGTGGGCCACATGGTCTGTGCTGCAACTATTCAACTCTGCTATTGAAATATGTAAGTAGCCATGGACAAATGGGTAAATGAAGGAGTGCAGCCATGTTCTAAAACCTTTACTAACAAAAACAAGCAGTGAGCTGCAGTTTGCTGATCCCTGGTCAAATTCAATCAAATGGGCAAATAAAATATTACTGGCTTTCTTTCCTTCTGTATTTTTAAAAATGAGTTGGGAGTTGATTATAGGCATATATATAAAAGAAATCTTTGCAGTGAGAATTCTTTGAAGACAAAAGCACTTCAGACATATAACTTACATAATACTCTGACCTGATACTTTATTTTCTTAGATGAATAAGTGAAAAACCTATCAAGGTGATACATGCAGGCACAATCTAAAACTGCTTGTAGTCCTTGCACTTCTTCTTCTTAGAGGCATCATATTTTGAATAGTTCTTCACCTCAGTAATCATCTATACAAAATTACAGCTCTGGTTCCTGACTTAAAAATGGAGATCAAAGACACTTATCTAACCATATAACTAACCTTCAAATAACAGCAAAGCCCATCTCCTTTAAGATTTCCTTGATTATCTTTGTAAAGCTTGACCTTAAATTCTTCTGTTTGAGGATCTCTCATAATAATGCCAAACTTGGACATGACCTGTATAAATTCATCCACTGTAATGTCTGGAGGCAAACCTATTAACATTAGGAAAAAATTTTTAAATGTATAAAGGCATCTAAATAAAGGTAAAGGTGACTTTGCATTCTACAAATTAGAAAGCTACAACTTAGATGAGCACAATTTTGATTTTCCAAATGTATGTAAAATCTCACAACTATATAATTGAGGAAATTTCATGTCTTAATGCATTCAAACATACATTAAAATTACGCTTTGCCGCCCTGGCTGGTGTAGCTCAGTGGATTGAGTGCGGGCCTGTGAACCACACAATCGCGGTTCAATTCCCAGTCAGGACACATGCCTGGGTTGCAGGCCAGTTCCCAGTAGGGGACTCACGAGAGGCAACCATACATTGGTATTTCTCTCCTTCTCTCTTTCCTTTCCCCTCTAAAGATAAATAAATAAAATCTTTTTAAAAAATTACACTTTGCCAAAGCCTTGTAGCAATGAATTTGAAGGGACAAAGTACCACAAGTTACATAAATCAGACAAAAAGGATGGCATGCAAATTTATCCATACTTAATTTTCTTAGTTTGGTGATAAACGACAAACATATTCCTCACTAATGTAAACAGTTCAACCAAAAAATGACACAATAATAAAGATTTTAGAAAAACTGAAAACGAAATACTTCGTGAAAAATATCAAGTATTTTCTATTCTAAATCTGTTTAAAAAGGTATACGCACCAGACACATATACATTTGTGTTTCTGTCTTCTTCAATATGAAACCAGCCTAAAAATCAAAATGAATAAATAAAACACATGCAACAAAAGGTAAAAGTCACATTATAATATCTTGACAATGTGGCAGTGTCTTAAAACTTCCAGAAACTCTTTTACCCTTAGAACAAGATAGACTAATTCAAACCACTGTCTGGCTTTCAAAGTAGTATTTGGATCTTTTGACACACAATTAGTTTCAGAACTCTGTCTTAAGAGCTAGTTCGTTTTTTTTGTTTGTTTGTTTTTAAATTATGTATCCTGACCAGTGGGGCTCATTTGGTTGGAAGCAAGGGGTCACCAGTTCAATTCCTGGTCAGGGCACATGCCAGGCTGCAGGTTCAGTCCCTGGTTGGGGCACATACTAGAAGCAACCACACATCGATGTTTCTCTCCCTCTCTTTCTCCCTCCCTTCTCCTCTAAAAATACTAAATAAAACATTTTTACAATTTTTAAATTGAATTTATTGTGATGATATTGCTTAATAAAATTATATAGATTTCAGATATACAATTCTATAATACATCATCTGTATATTGTGTTGTGTGTTCACTGCCCCAAATCAAGTTTCCGTCCATCACCATTTATTCTCCCACCCACCTTTCCCTCTGGTAATCACTGTACTGTTGTCAGTGTTTATAAGGTGTTTTTTTTCTTGCTTAATGCCTTTTCCTTTTTCACCCAGCCTCCCACCCCTCCCCTGAGAGCTGTCAGTCTGTTCTCTATCAATGAGTCTGTTTCTATTTTATTTGTTAGTTTATTTTTGTTCATTCAATTACACTTACAAGTGAAATCGTATGGTACTTTGACTTTCTCTGACTGGCTTATTTCACTTAGAATAATATTCTCCAGGTTCATCCTTTTAATGCCCAAGTAGTATTCCATTGCATAAACGTACCACCGCTTTTTTATTCACTCACCTACTGATGGGCACTTGGGCTGCTTCCAGATGTTGGCTATGATTCTGATAGTACCTTAAAAAAAACTCATCCTTGCACTAACTTTAGGCCTTCACATTAAATTGCTTCTGACTCCAATCTACTGTGTTAGACACGGCCAAGCTGAAGCAAAGTTCACTTAAGTTCAATTCACGTAAATTCAAAAAATACAAAAAAAACTTACTAATAGAACTTTTGATAATCCCTTAATAATAGCTCTATTTCATAAAGCAAGCAACTGAGGCATAGAATTGAAACAGCCCACTCAATGCCCTCAATAAGGTAGCAAGAGTCAACATAAGAACTGAAATATTTTTTACAAAATCATCTCAATGATTCCTTCAAAGCCATTATAATTCTCCAAAAAGTAACTACACACACACACACATACTTTTCATTTTTACACTCATGTTTTCAAGCTAAATTCACTTGCCTGATTCAGCCTTTCTCTTTTCTCCCCTCTTTTTGGGATCAGTGGGTTCAGGGGCATTTCTTTGTGCCCCTGGCACAATGGGCAGTTCCTCTGCAGGGCTAGCACTAACATCTTGTATATTTGCAGTAGAGCTAGATGCACCATCATTAGAAAAGCCATAATTCGCCTGATAGGTAGCAATGAAATCTTCAGTGATCTGAACAAGAAATTCAACACACACATATAGAAAAAATTTTAAGTAATTTTCTCCTGTAAAAAGTTTACACCATGTTAAATTATAAGATACTCAGTTATACACCTTAACATAGAAGTGTTTCTGCAAGTAACTGTAGTAATAAAGAATACATGCAAGAATAGTCACCTTATACGGATGACCTATAAACAACTGTTCATATGGAAAATAATATAGTTAATAAACAATACAAAAATAAACTGTGTTCCCTTTGCTAACAACTGTAAATCTACTTTTGCCGCACCCTACATATAGAAAGCTGTGTATAAAATGATAAAAAACAAACCATGGGCACTTGGATTATCCACACAAAAGTATGAGATAATACTAAATTTTTTTAACTACTAAAATATTTCAAATGATGTTGGCACCTTTCTAGTTGTTTTATTTATAAATTACTACCTCTCTACAGTCTACCTAAGGCAACAAGAACGTGTAACAAAGGGGTACCAGATAACAGTAAAACAGAATAAACCAATAGCCAACCAGTAATCTAACAACAGAATTACTTTTTCTTTCACTACATAGGTGCACAAAAGAGTATGTATACTGAACATTTATATATCTGTATGGAAAGAGAACAGTATGGAACTTTGATCTGGTATATAAAGAATGGGGCTAACAACAGTAAATCTAAATCCTTATTTTAACTTTACCTTGAATTAAATCACATTATTATTTACTGCCAAAACAAGTTAAGAACAATTCAACTTACATCTATCCTCCTGGCTTTTAGGGAAAACAGCACAACTGTGCAATGCAAAAAGTGTAGTTATATCTTCATAACAATCAATGTTATGCACACATAGGAATGGGAAAAATTTTAAATTCGAAGTTTGAAGAGATACGGGTTTCCACAGCATAAGAAAGAGTCACGAGTTAATCTATTATCAAACTATTTTTGAATTAAAATATCCACTAGATTGTTTTATGTTATACCGTTAAATTTTTGAACTTTTCAAAAAAAATTTTTATAATTTTTTTATTGTTACAAGGAGAGTTGTCTCCATTTTCACCCCATATGCCCCCCGGGCCCCACCCATCCCCCCACCTCCCACCCTCAAACCTATCCCCTTTGGCTTTGTCCATGAGTCCTTTATACATGTTCCTTGATGGCCCTTCTCCTCTTTTTCCCCATTACCCCCTCCCATCTCCCCTCTGGTTATTGTCAGTTTGTTCTTTATTTCAATGTTTTTGGTTATATTTTTTAAAAGAACTCAAAAGGCTGAATAAACCAAATGTGCACTGGGGCTGGCACTACCAGTAGAAGAGTGAAATACAGTTGGCCCTTGAACAACACAGGAATTAGGGATGCCAATACCTCATTCAGTGAAAAATGTGCATAAAAGTTTTGACTCCCCAAAAACTTTACTACTAATAGCCAACTGTTGACTAGAAACCTTACTGATAACGTAAAGTTAATTAACACATATTTTGTATATGTACTACATGAAGCTACAAAAAACAAAATGTTATTAAGAAAGTCATAAAAGAAAACACATTTACAGTACTGTGCTGTATTTACTGACACCATAAGTTTATGTCATCTGTTCATAAGATGAAAAAAATGTGCATGTTAAGTGGACCCAGTTCAAACCCAGGATGTTCAAGGATCAGCTTTAGTAAATTTAACAATTTGGAGGGATTAGAGCACATACACATACACAAAATGGTAAAGAAAGAAGTTGAAATAAAAAAAATTTTAAAGTCCCACAATAGAGACACAGTTTGTTATTGCAGGCTTGCATGTCAATTAGTGCGCTATTGGTATCCTTTTCCACCCTTGAGATTCTGATTAACAGGATACATTTACTGAGAAGTTTACAGAACTAAGTCTAACACCAGTTATTTTCCTGAAATTAGGCTGATATAAAATGCTTAACAATTTCCAAATACTCTGAACAAATATACACAGATCTTGTACATCCATATTCTGTGCACCTCTACTCATTTTCCTGTGGTTATATGGTTCAAGCGTATGTGTCTAGGGACAAAACTTAATAGAAAAGTACGGCTGCAAAGTTCAATTAGTAATGCTATATAGATGGCTAGTTGGTTTTTTTTTAATCAAGAAGCTGCATTTCGCACATAGCATATAAGCATATATGAATTCATAGGATAAGTGAGGTCAGGTCCCTAAGAGTAATAGCTACCAAGTTTTTTCTAGGTGTTTTTCCTCTTTGCAATAAAAAGCAGCCACCAATGTAATAATCAACTGTGACCTTCACAGATAAAATTAACGAGGCATAGAAAAAAACTTTATAATTAAATTACATTTAAGACATACCCCTAAACATTTACGTTCCTTTACACACTGGTTCTGCAACAGACACAACAAAAAGAAACGCCACTACCATTGGGGGCTCTATCCCAAGACCTCGCAAAGAAAACGAGTCTGGCCCAGGAGCCCACTCTGCAGTGGCACCGGTGACACACTCTTACCTTGGGGAACCAAGCCTTCTTGTCCAGGTCCCACTCGTAGGGGGTGTCATCTGGCGGCTGCCCGAAAGAATTGGCTTCTCTATCAGGATCTTTCTGGGTGTCTCCGTCCTTGGTGTCTCCATACAATTCTTGCATTCGCAACTGCTCATCAAAGTCGTTGTTCCCATCCAAGTTGTTGCAGCTCATTTTGTCGACTTAGCCCAGGGGTAGCGACCAAGCACGCAGAAAGGCCGAGATAAAGCTAAAGGGGAATAGAGAAAAAGAAGTCGGCCGCGCTCAGCCGGCGCCCCGCTGCCCCCCGGCGCGCCTCCCTGCAGCGCCCCAGCAGCCCCCGGGAGTGCGGGCCAAACAGCAGCCGCACCGCCCCCTCTCCGCCCGCCGGCCCGCGCGCCCCGATGCTCCCCGCCTGGCTGTGCCGCCGCCCACCTGGCTAGCTCCTCCGGGCCTCGGTGCAGCCGCTGGCTCCAGAGCGCGGCGGGAGCGCGCACGCGCGCCGCCGTCACCGCCTACCGGGTCTGAGTCTGCCGAACTCCCGCGGCAACGTCAGGAAATGACTTGAGAACGGCGGCCCGCTCAGACTGACGCAGTCGCTGTGTGGGCACGTCGAGACGTCGCGCGTCGCTCCGACACGCCCACAGTGGCGTCAACAAGCGCCTACGCAGGCCGGGGCGCCGGTACAGGGGACTGAGCGCTAGGGCCGCGTTGCTGCCACGTGCAGGTGCTTACGCAGACCGCCTTGGGGCGGCAAGTGGTGCGGGGTGCCACGGCCCGACGAGGGCAGGGTTGAGTCGGCCCGGGGCGGCAGACCAAAAGCATAGGAATATTCTTACCCTGCAGGCGGATGTCGGAGTGCCGCCATCTTGGGGAGGTTCCTGGGGCTGACGGAAGCGGATTGTCTTGCTGAGAAAAAGCCTCACCTCCTTCGCCCAAAGGCCCCTCCTCCGGGTGGGAAATGTGTCTTTTACTTGTTTCTTTCTGATTCTCTAGGATAGGTGTCGGTTCTAGTGCATCTTGATAGCCTAAGATCCTATGGATTCTGAGCCTCCATCGTGGTGAATGAGTGGGAGAAGGTGCGATGGGTGGAAGAATTTTTTTCCAAGCCTCAGCTCTCCGCTTTATCTGGTACCTTCCTCAGGCTGAGTCTGTGGAAAGAGGGGTGGGGAGGGCAGCAGTTAGTTGCTTGTCTTTTGTACTGAATGATTCAGAGGTACACAAGCTGCAAACCTGGAACATAAAATAGCCAAGTGTAAACACCAGATTTACTGGCCAACTAACTTCGTTATTTTGCTCTTTCTTTTGGGACAATACTTTCCCTCTAAACTTGTTTTTCTCACAAATTACACATATCGCCGAAAGATATATATAATTTTTAATTGGGCAGATACCGAGTTCCTGCTAAGTGTGAGGCACTGTACTAGGCTCTGGTGACTTAGCTGTCAACAAGACAGGTATCACTCAGGAGACACGCTCATAGTGGTTGGGAAGTATGGAAGTACTGGATGCTGGTGAATAGCAGTCCTCATTTTGGTCTCAGACACCTTTACACTAAAAAATTACTGAAGACCTCAAAGAGCTTTTGTTTCTGGGGTTTATATTTATCAATATTTGTAAGACTAAAATTAACACAGCCATTTAGCCCTGGCGAGTATGGCTCAGTTGGTTGGAGCACTATTTCTGCACCTAAAGGTTGGGGGTTTGATTACAGGTCAGGGCACATACTTAGATTGTGGATTTAACCCCTGGTTGGGGCATGTATGGGAGGCAGCCAATTGATGTTTCTCTCTTTTTTCTTTTTCAAATCAAAACTCATACTTTAAAAAAAGTCGTTTAAAAGTATTTTATTATTTTTTAATATTTTATTTGTTTTTAGAGGGGAAGGGAAGAAGAAAGAGAAACATCAATGTGTGGTTGCCTCTTGTGCAGCCCCTACTGGGGGCCTGGCCTGCACCCAGGCATATGCCCTGACTGGGAATCTAACCCAAAACCCCTTGGTTCGCAGGCCAGTGATCACTGAGCCACACCAGCCAGGGCTAAAAGTATTAATTATTTTAAAAATAGCAAGCCTGTTATATGTAAATATCAAGTTCATAAACAAAGTTGAAGGTGGGGAAAAGCATCCCAGTTGTAATTATTTCTACTATTTTTTTTTTGTTTCTAAATATTCTAACTCCCCAGTTACCAGCTGTGTGAATACAATTTCCACCACAACAACAATTTTTAAATAGTATCTTAGATTCTGGGTGTATTTTTTCAATAACATTTACATTTTATAGAGTTGTTGTGTTGGAGACTATGGGAGAACTGAACTTGCATGCATTTTTATAGTAGAGATAACATGACTTTTGTTAGGATCACTTAAGCTTCACTAAATATTTCTTCATGGGTCCAAAAATGGCATACAGCTGTTTTCATCAGTGTGTTATGGGCTCCCATTTCGATCCTGAGTGAGTTCATAGATAATAAGTGATAGATAATATGATACCCAGCCCTACTGCATGTGACACTGTGTGGGCCTGCTATATCCACTGGCTACTCTGAGTAGGTATTCAAAAAGGTTCTATGCCTATGTCCCATGTGATCCAGCCACCCTAGCCCAAAGGCTGCCCAGAGGCCTGTGAAATGACTTGCCAGGGTAGCCCTGCCTTCTAGACAGTTTGATGAACAAAGCCAGTAAGAGCCTTTACCAGTGAGAGAAATGACTCTGGAACAAACAATGTGATCAGAGTAGAACAGAAGCAGGGAAGCTTGTGTAGGAAAGGTACTTAGCACAACAGAGGCTTACCGTGAAGTTCCCCAGAAATGAGAGGTTAAGCTAACACAGTGACAGGAGTCACTGAGTCACCATAATAGTGAAATAGGGAGCCAAGTACACTTGTGCCTAAATGCAGGGGTCCTCAACCTCCCTCTACATCCTCTGGCATTACCACCTGAACTCCGCATCCTGTCCCTTACACCATCCCCTGCCTGAGCTCTGCCTCCTGACTCCCCCACGCCCATACACCCCCACCCCAGCTGTGGAAAAATTGTCTTCGTTTCCTGGTCCCAAAAAGGTTGGTGACTGCTGCCTAAATGGCATTCTATTTGACCATGAGCCCTGACAGTTATTTTTAAAGCAGTGCTATTGTCTCTGTGAGGCTTGGCTCCTCTTCGTTCTTATGTCCTGGTGTATTTGTAGAATTAACCCCCTAGTAACCAAAGTAATCTGGAAGCATCTCTGTCTTCATAATCTTTTTTCTAAGGCACAGGAATACTCAACAAGAAAAAAGGGAGGCCTCATTATTATAAATATAGGAAGTAGCTCCTGAAACTCCAGGACTGGAATGTAGATGGGTCCAGGAAGTGGAAACAGTCTTGGAACCCAGACAGCTGGCTTATTTCTGAATATCATACCTTTATAAGTGGTGATCTGTGCTACACTCCTGGCCTGATAGGCCACAGCCCTCTTTGTGGATAAAAACACATTGACCTACAAAAGTAGAAACTGCTTGGCCAGAGAAGTCACCTACCTGGAGTAGGAACATTTTCTGGAAAATTACTCAACTATACCAAGTGAAAAATTTAATTGCCTATTCAAGCTAACTCTATGTGTGAATTTCCTTTCCCCACTTCCTGCAATCTCAAGACTTGGTGAAAATAAAAGTAACTCCTTTTGATAAACAATTGATTGATCCCTGACCTCAAGTGTTTATAACTGCAGAAATTCTTAAACCCAAATTTACTATTCTCAGATAGACCAATGTTCAATGTTTTATGGCACTTTCAACTTTAATGACAAATACTTTCCCATTGGACATTTTGGTTATATCTAAGTTTGTGTCTTTGTTTTGCTGCTTTATAGCATATTATTATGGTCCATTATTCTTACTCTAGGGTCAGGGCAGACCCTGAGAACAATTGAGAAGTATGCAAAATTTGTTTTTTAAGTATCCTACCTCTCCTTCCATTTCAAACCCCTCCAACGAAAGGAAGTCTTTCATAGTAACATATCTGGCACCACAGTAGAGAGTATGAGAGACATTGTGAATATTGGAGACTACTTGGAAGGGTAATTCTAACAAGGATAATCTGTTTTAAAAAAAGACTAACCCCTCTAAAAAATCAAAGCCATAGTTTTCTTTAAAATTATATTTTATAGATGATACTATTACAGTTGTCCTGGTTTTTCTCCTTTGTCCCTCTCTAACCAGCACCCCCATTCCTTCAGGCACTCACCCCACCATTGTTCATGTACATGGGTGATGCATATACGTTCTTTTGCTACTCCTTTCCCTATACTGTACTTTACATCCCCATGGCTATTATGTAACTACCTATTTGTACTTCTTAATTCTCTCACTTCTTCACCCACTCCTGCACACCTCCCTGCCATCTGGCAACCATCAAAACACTCTGTATTCATGATTCTGTCTCTGTTTTTGTTTTATTAGTTTGTTTCTTTAGATTCAGTTGTTGATCAATACATACTTTTTGCAATTTTATTTGTAGTTTTGATCTTTTTCTTAAATAAGTCCCTTTAACATTTCATATAATAATGGTTTGGTGATGATGAACTCTAGGTTTTTCTTGTCTAGGAAGCACTTTAACTGCCCATCCATTCTAAATGATAGCTTTGATGGGTAGAGTAATCTTGGTTGTAAGTCCTTGCTTTTCAACACTTTGAATATTTCTTGCCAATCTCTTCTAGCCTGCAAAGTTTCTCTTGAGAAATCAGCTGATGGTCTTACAGGCACTCCCTGTAGGTAACTAACTGCTTTTCTCTTGTTGCTTTTACGATTCTCTCTATCTTTAACCTTTGGTAAAAAGGCGAAATATTTACATGAAATGAAGAGAAACCAGAGTATAACCTTTGGAACTTTTATTATTCTGTGTCTTGGAGTGGGCCTCTTTGCATCCATTTTGTATGGGATGCTCTGTGCTTCCTGGACTTGCATATCTATTTTCTTGATCAAATTAGGGAATTTTTCTTTCATTATTTTTTCAAATAGATTTCCAACATCTTGCTCTTCCTGTCATTCTTCTCACACCCCTGTGATGCCAATATTGGACCTCTTGAAATTGTCCCAGAAGCTACTTATACTATCCTCATCTTTTTGGATTATTTTTTTTGTGTGTGGTCCTGATTGGTTGCTTTTTATTTCCTTATGTTCCAAATCACTGATTTGATTCATGGCTTTATCCACTAAGCTGTTGTTTCCCTGTAAATTTTTCTTTATTTCAATTAGTATATCCTTTGTTTCTGACTGGATACTTTTTTATGCTGTTCAGGTCTTCAGTAAGTTCCTTGAGCATCTTTATAACCAGTGTTTTGACCTCTGCATATGGTAGGTTGCTTATCTCCCTTTTAGTTCTTTCTCTGGAGTTTTTATCTATTCTTTTCTTTGAGCCATGTTTCTTTGTCTCCTTTTTTGGCAGCTCCCCTGTGTTTGTTCTATGTATTAGGCAGAGCTTTGACTCTGTGTCATGGTAGTTTAGCCTAACACAGTAGCTGTCCTGTAGGTTCCAGTGGCAAAGCCTCCCCTATCACTCAAGCTGGGCACTTGAGGTGTGCCCTTTGTGAGGGCTCAGTACACCCTCCTCTTGTAGTTGAGCCTTGGTTGATGTTGGAAGATCAATGGGAGGGATTTACCCAGGCCAGTCAACTGCAAGGTCTGTCTGTGAGCCTGATCACCAACTTCCGTCCTCTATGGAGGATCAGCTGTGCAGGGTCAGGGTGATGGTAGTCTGATATGGTATGTAGCTGTCCACTGGGTGTGTTGGTCCTAAGGTTTCCCAGGTGGTGCTGGCCAAAGTCAGCCCCCATCTGTGTTTTTCTGGGGCCAACCTGCCTGAGGTATGAATCAGTCTGAGATAGCTGCTACTTGTGCTGGGCTTGGAGATTCCCAGGCAAAGCCAAGCTTTGAATTTAGGCTGTCTGCTATTGCCAGGCCTGGGGCTCACTGAGGCCTGCTGTTGCTTGTTTGAAAGGATTTAGGAAATTGTGAAGCATGAGCTAAGACCAGCCATTCATATAGAAAAGCAGCTTGGGTGGGCCTATAAGTTGTTGGGGCGGAGACTCTAGGGATCTCCGAAGCAGGTTAAACAGCATTAGCCAGGTTGATGGAGTCTCAGATATGGCCCTAGCCTGCTGGCTCTGTGCAGGGAGGCTTTAGAAAAGGAACAATGGTATCTGCTCATTTTGATGCCAGGCACCTCAGTTTCTCCCTTTATGCCACTGGTGCTTTTCAAGCTGCTAACCCAGTGCTAGAACTCAGAGGGAGTGAGTCTGGATAAGTTCATGTGTGGGTTCTTTCAAAGGAACTTCATGGGGCTTCAGAAGTTTCTTCCACTGACCATCCCTGCTGAGTTTTGCAGCCAGAAGTTGTGGGGATTTATGTTTCTGGCACTGGAACCTTGGGCTGTGGGGCCTGGTGTGGGGCTGGGACTCCTCACTTCCAAGATATCCCTTCTGAATTTTTATCTACCACACATGGATGTGAGACCATCCTGTGGAGGCATTTGCATGCCTCCTGTCAGTCTGGATGGATGTGTTTTCTTTAATTCCGTAGTTGTTACACTTCCATTCAACTCCGTTTCTGACTGTTCTGAGTAATGGTTGTTCTATATGTTAGCTGTAGTTTTATGTGATTATGCGAAGAGGCATGCTGTGTTTACCTATGCCACCATCTTGACTGGAAGTCAAAGCCATAGTTTTAATCCCAATTCTTTAACTCTGGAAGGAAGGCTGATGTCCTATAAAAGTGGGGAATTATTTTATATCAAATCCCTAACTCACAGTGGGATTACTTAGAATGAAGACAATGAAAGTTCTCTGAACTCTGGTTTTATCAACTGCTAAAAGGTTATCTTGGCTTTTGTGATCTGGTAGTTTTATCAAGTTATCTCTAAAATGTTATACTTATGAGAGTAAAGATGTAATTTTACCCAGAGTAAGGAAAATAGTAAAATATTCAAAATCTTCGTGACTTGAAAATAAATTTCAGGGTTAAAATGTGTTCTCAGTTATGTTCTGTCAGAAGTATTATTTTTAGAATATAAAGTTACACAAAATTATTTGTAACTTTAATATTTATTTGTTTTGCCCCACTTATTACAATGTCCAACTTAAAACAATACTAATACAATATTGGTACTGCCCACACTTAAGTAAAATGGTTTTACAGAAATGTAAAGCCTAGTGTTCATATATATCCCCCTTTCGAGCCACATCACTAGCAAAAGTTTACAGCTACATAAGCTATTAAAGAAAGCTCAAAAGTACCAAAAGCACACCCCAAAATCAAGTTTTTGAAATTGCAAATTAGCCATCTCTAGTGCCAAACATATGCTTTAGATTGCCTCAAGAAAACATTTTTTGAAATCACAAATGTAAATCTGGTGTCTACTAACAACAGTTGTTTGAAATAATTATTAACAAGCTTATAGTGATAGCAAGTAGAAATGGAGGATAGGAAACCAGAACCTTACATCTGATTTCCAAGGGCAGAGATTAATTAGGTCATACTCTTACTGGATTTAAGCACATTTTAATGAAATCAATCAGGAAGATGATCTGATAAAAACTACACACCCAGGTGTCAGGGATTTCATATGGTACTTCTGCATTTTTAAGAAAGAGGGCACTGCTTACCAAAAGAAATGAATTTCCCTAAAATAAAAACTTCAGACACCAGCAGACTTGCAGATTTTTCAACAGAGGTCCACCCTTCTTGGGGAGGAGAACCTCAAGACACCATAAATGTGGCCACTTATTTTTCCTGTAAATAAGGCAAGCTTTCCATATTATTTGTGAGAGGGAACATTTTCCAATTATCAATCAATGGTAGTTGTAAATAGAACTGCATTAAGTCAGTAAGTATTGACCCAGTAAAGCAAACTTCTTGCTTCAGATTCTCACTCACTGCTTTATACCCACGGGCCCCCAAACATTTTCATTACAATTGCAGTTTACTTACAATAAAATAGAGATTAACAGAAAAAGACAGTCAAAAATCCTATGAAGGTTTATTTTTTAGGACTTCTTTTTTTAAGGAAAGTGCAGAAGAGATGTTTTTGATCCCCTTTTCATATGCAAGGTATAATGTATAGATTTATACCACATAATAAACACAAACAATTTTAGTAAATCACAGGAATATATGAGTAATTAGAAGCATTATAGATGTGATGGAAATAAATTAGATTTTAAAAAATTATCTTGTTAATTTTACCTTCCCTTCTTTCAAGACTCACTGACATATAAATGTGTCTTTCTACACCTAGTGGAGCTTCACTTTGTTTAGAAAGCCCAATAACATTAACATTTGTACTTTAAAGAAAATCATGGTTTGTCTTTTACTTATAAAGGACCTTCACTCCTAAGATTTCAACACAATTCATAAACAACAAAAATCCTGACACCGTACACCTATGCACAGCTCAGAATCGGATACACAAGCTGGGAGGGAAAAACCATTTTTAATTTAAAAGCTAGACCCTGTCATCTTCCCTTTTCACACTCCACCCAGTGAACAAGGACATACTAGTTTCAGACATCTGCATGCTCCCACCGCCAGGGACCCTTCCCATTGCAGCCAGGTTGTCAAGAGGAATATTGGCAGGAGGAGCATCAGGCAGCTCTGCCTTGCAACAGAATAACTGAGCTTTAAAATGCTTCTGGAAGGTTTTACTCAGCCAGTAAAGAGCAAAGGGATTTACACAAGAATTGCTGAAAGCCAGAACCCGAGAGAAAATGGTGACAATAAAATGAATGGCAGAGGGGTCCATGTAAGTTTGATAAGTGAATGAACGGTAGAGATATAAGAGGTGATTCGGTAACCAGCAGAGAGCAAACAGAGCCACCAGCACCAACACTGTTTTGGCAATTCTCTTCCGGGATTCAATCTATAAGGGGAAATAAAAATGGCAAAAGAAACAAATCATTTAGCTGGCAGAGTCTTTTAAAAACCATTCTCTAGATTTACATAGAAATGTACAGTCAACAAGCTGGTGTCTTTTTGAACATGCATTTGTGTGGTAACTACCTGACACGTGGGAAGGCAGCCTGTGGCTACAGAATACAGCATGTTAATTAGCATGGTAATCCATGTTCTTAGTCTCATTAGTTCTACTTCAGAGACTCCCACCCCTGGTTTTGAGGTACTCTAAGATGTCTCCAATTATCTCTCAATGAGTGTTGTAGAATTCTGGAAATTTTACTGTAGTTAAAAATAGAGGTATTATACAAGACTGGTTTCATCATATCAGCAGAGGCTGACTAGGTTAGGTTAGAATATTATTCTGGGGTTTATGAAAGTTGCCAAGTTGGTACCAAAAATTGTTTTTAACCTATAGGAATTCTAATTATAGTCAAAAGAATAAAAACTAATTGTGCCTCCTTCATATGTGAAAATAATCCTATACCTATTAATAAGAGAAATTAATCAGATGAAATGAAGATGTTGCCTCTGGTCACAGAGCAAAGATAACTGCTTACATGGGCATTAAATATGCAACTTTAGCTTTATGAGCATTGCTGTTGAACCAACCCAATAGACCAGGTGCATAAAAAGGCATTGAGATCTCTAAAATGGTCAAGAGGTAAATGGAATCATCGCTCTCCACTCAAGAGAGATAGAAATCCTGTTGCATTTTAAAAAATCAAATGGAACAGTGTTTTGGCAACATTCTTTTTATTCTGTTCATATTTACAGAGCAGCACACCTGGCTCTTGCAATGTTTTTTTTTTAATTTCTTGCAACAGTCTTAAATAAGCTTCTGTGAGTCACTGTGTTCTTTTGCCACTGGCAGTTCATCCCTGGAGACCACAGTTTACTCATCTCTGTGTAAGTGGTTTGCACTGAATAATGTTATGGCTTCTTGCCAGTTCTATCATCCTGTGTTTTTCTATCATTATGTTACACATTATAAAATAAAAGATGCTTCACTTTATAGTCTCACGTTGCACAATGATCCTCACTATTACAGGGGTGAATAATTTTGACTGCTCCCAAACTTCAGTTGTCCCTTTTCTAATAATAATAGTTCTATCATTATTGAATACTTACTATGCTAAGCCTTTCATATATATCATCCAGTCCCCATCTTCATTTTACAGATGAGGAAACTGAGGTAGAGGAAGGTTAACTTGCTCAAGATTACTCAGCTAGTATGTGGTAGAGCTGGAATTAAATTTTGGGTCTGACAGACTCCACAGCCCATGATCATAACAAAAATACCATATTCCTATTGTATTTATTGTTCACAGGTGCTAAAGTAGGACCTTTCACTTCTAAAGTCACTCAAGAATCCTGATATGTACATACCTGCTTTCGAGCATGGCTTTGTTCCTCCGTAGGCATGTTCAAGGTGCTTCTGTAAAGAGTCTTAGCAATCAAAGAATAATAGACAGAGATAATAGAGAGTGGAATAATGTAGAACACTAAGAAGCACAGCAGAGAATGTATCTCTTGCACAAGTCTCTCTGAAACAGGATAAGAAGCACATGATTCAAATGTAGTATTTTTGTTGGGATCTTGAAAAGTATATACATTTGAAAATATAGCCTCTGGTAGAGCAATTATCATTGACATGATCCAGATGCACCCAGCTTTGGCACAGGTCTTCAGGATGGCATTGGAGGGCTGTCGTTCTAGTGGCTTCACAACTGCCTTGTATCTAGAAATACATAAGCAGAGGCAAAGATCAAATAAATATCAAAATTACAAAATCTTAGAGGTAAAAGTGGTCATGCAGTTCTACCTCCTATCCAAATGTATATAACCAAGTCAACATTAACCATTTGGAGTTAGTTGTGGTTTTAAATATACATAATACTTCCCAGGTTTTTTTATTTGTGCTAATCACCTCTTTCCTTATTCACCAGGATGACATATTCCAGGTTTGCAAGTTTATAATTTTATGTGTAGATCCTCTATTTAGGACAAATAATTTTTCCAGCATGATTTTATGTGTGTTTGAGAGTAATTCATTGTCTGTGCATTGCTTTATGTATTCTAAAAGACTTCTTTTTGTATAAGTGACTGATGTTAAACCTAATTCTCCTTTCTTCCTATAAAGGAATCCCATGAGTTTATGCAGTAGAGAGGATAGGGTTAATTTCTTCCTTGTTCAAAAGTGGTAACTTGTTGCCCAAGCCATAGGTAAGTAGATTTGGGTCAAGAAGAGAGTGAAATCGGAAGCCCTGTGCCCATACAAAGATAGATGTCTTTATTCTGACACACTCACCTTAAAATCTACAGCCTTTAAGTAAATCTGCCCTCAAATATAATGTAAAACCAGTTAAAACAAAGATTCAAAAAAGGCACCAAGGAAGCTTTTCCTCATCTCAGATTCCAGAATCTTAAGAAGCTATCCTTCTGGTACTGCCAGGTGTTTCTTACCGGCTTCTTGCAGACTTTCCTAAGCATCACTTTTAACATTTAGAGGCTTAATTTTGTTCATGTTTTCAGTTACCATTCTATAATAGGAACACAGAAAAACAGTACTTACACTGAAAATATCCTAACCAAGCCCAAACACTCTGACTGCCAGAGGCTCTCATGTGCTCTATCCATAGAGCTCTGAAAGTTAAACAAGATTATTTCATTTCTCTGAAAACAAGAATGTCATTGAGTGCCTATACAGAAGACAAATACAATTAAGTGATGACATTACACTGAGTTACCAGGAAGCCAAAAAGCTCACCATGTTTCTGCTATTAATTTGATTAATTTTAAATATATTAGATGTATGCATTTTTTTACTGCTCTCCTGGTAGTCAGTAATGCATATGTGGTCAATTTCACACTTAGGCTGGTGTTTTAATGTTGACAATATTGCACCACTAGGATGCACTAATGTATAAAGCATGAATTGTTTTTCTTTTACACCTGGAACAATTTGCCGTAATAAACTGGGGAAAAAACATCGTCCAAATATTCTTTCAAGCAAACAATTACATTTCAAAGAGAATATATTATCCCTAAAACATACAATTTCAATCACTCCTCTAATGCTAACCCAGGAATTTTAACATTCTTTTACCAACTTTTATTTAAAATGCTCCCCGATATTTTAATCTTACACCTCAGTTACAGAATGTAAGAAAAACAGGATAGGAAGCAGTGAATGCTAACTACAAGCTTTTATTTCTTTTCATATCTTGTTCTCTTTTTGCCTCATATCACATCCAGGCAAATGTAATTAAGAAAAGAAACCCACCTGTCAGCGCTGAGAATTGTTAATGTGAACACTGATACACCAACGGAAGTGAGCCGGATGAAAGAGAGCACCTTACATCCAATTCTTCCAAACAGCCATCCTTCTGCAAGGTAGTGGGTTGCATCCACCGGCACACAAGTTAGTAGAAGTAAAAGATCTCCAAAAGCCAGGCTAGTGATGAAAATGTTTGGAACTGTTTGCATGGATTTGGTCTTGAAAAACACTTTGATGAGAATAGCATTTCCAAGGATGCCCACTGAAATGATCACAGCATACATTAGGTATATGGCACACAATGCTTCTATTCCTGGAGAGTTGTCTCCGGTCCATCCTTTATTCTTGGTATCATTAGGAATGACAGGGCTGGATGATTCTGTGTCATTTGTGATTAAAATTAAAGTTTGATTAGGTGACTGAGGCTGTCTTCGAGGCATTTCTCTTAAAGACTATGCCTTTAATGTCTCTTCTGTTCAGCTCAGATGTTGTTGATTGTCATGTCTAATGCCCATGTCTAGTAACGAGATGGTAGAGGAACAGAGCAGAATGCAAGCAAATTCGAGACATCCAGATACTCGCCTCCTTCAGTTATTCTGTGTCTCCCAGCATGCTTGGTTAAGTGCTTACGAATCTGGCACTGAAGAGTGGGAGGTGGAAGAGTTTTATTGACGTTTCCATGACTGAAGGAGGGGGGTTTGGGAAATGCTCTGCAGTTGCTTATTCTTTCCTGTTGGGGAATCTTATTAATAACTAGATAGTATAGAATAATACCCATTGTTTATTAGAATCACTCTGTTTCCCTATCTAACCACAAAGATCTATATATAGATCTTGTCACTTTTGTCCTAGAACTCATTCATTTTTCTGCAATCAGAAGATGGTCTAATGCACTTTTACATGGTAAATAAGTATGTATGTCCCCTGAAGCACAGACTTGAATCCATTTCTCTAGGATTCATATCAGTGAGGTGCTAAAGCAAAGATCATTCACATTTTTACAGGGCTGATGTCACCTCTAAGGATGGATAATTCAGGTGACCTGGGCATATCAACTCTCTCTGACACATGGTAATTCCCAACTTTGTGCATATTACTGAGGCTGCACTGCACAACAGCAAAGCAATCTTTAAGGGATGAAAAATGCAGGCAAATCACCAGTTGCTTTGTCTCTAAATGTCCTAATAAAACAATCAAAAAATATTTTTACTGTTTGTTTTAATGCTATATATTTTAAAATTCAGTTTAGGGTTTCTCTCTTAAGAAATGGTTGAAATGAACCCGCCTTGTTACAAAACAAAATAACACAGAACACAGCTCAAGGTTCTGACACACAAAGACTTGTAAGAATTAAAATTGTTCTTTTCAAGTGAGAGAATGCCATAGGTTACTCCAGAGATGATAGGCATGTAGATATCAACAGAAGGAGACAAAAAATCAAGACAACTTACTTTAGTACCAGCCAGAAAAGCCTCTTGTTACAGAAAATGCAAGTATGTGATTTATGTGTTTATGTGGGGTGGGAGGTTGATTAGGAGTTGGAAGCCTGCATTTTGAAGGTATTTAATAATATAACCTGCTAAGAAATATTTTCTGAAATGATCAATTTCAAAGGATAACCTCTCAGCTATAAAAAACTTTTTGTAGTAAGGTGTTTATAAACATATCCATATAAGAATTAGCCTGGGAAGTAAAATGAAAACCAGCAAAGTATTTGGCTAGCCAATGAACAGTAGTGGCAAACAAAGATTGCTCTTGATACTGACAGAATAGGTGTAATAAATTCTACAGGAAAGTGAATTGGGTTAATTGAATCAATTATCTGGTTAATTTGAGCCTCTTAAACCACACCTATCCTCTACCCTATCTCCAGAGCTTTAATTACTCAGCTAAATAACTGTTTTGATGGGAATGGGGAAGAGAGATGTATAGGTAAACACAAGTCTCTTAGCTTTTATTATATACACTTAAGTAATTTCTGCACTGGACTAGATCTTTCAAGATGATCTTTACTAAAAATGGCTTTATATGGTTTATATATTATTCTCACAAAGCTTATGATAAAATCGTTGGGGTTTTACATACAGTTTATTTTACATATACAAAGAACAAATGGTATCTCTCAATTCACACCTCAACTGATGGCCACACAGCAAGAAACAAATCCTGCCTGTGATTTCCAAAATCATCTGGATTCCAAGTTCTCAGGCATGCTTTTCATTAGGCTGCAGCCACCAGTCTGCCGTTTATCCTTTTTCTTCCTTCTGGTCAGGAGAAGTCAGGAGAGAGCAGTGATTTTGGGGTGGTCCTGGAGCAGTGATGGCCTTATCTATAGAAATCTAGAATCCCAGAATATCAGGGATTGAAACGACCTTAGAGATGATAAAATCAAATCCTCTCTTTTTCAGAAGCATAAATGAGGTTCAGAGAGGGGGGAATTCTCTCATGTAAGGTAACAGAAGTACTCTGTGGCTGAGATGAAATAAGATGTCTCTCAATTCCAAGAGGTTAAAAATCAGTGACAAGAATTGAAAGAGTTCCTGACAACAAGCCATATTTGCTCATTTGGCATTATGGAATTAGTGTTTCTGCATGTTTTATTAACCTAAGAATAAGAGATTTCCAGGCTAACAAGCAAATCGTAATAGGTTACTTAAATGCATCTGCTTTACTTTTCAATTTATAAAACATTTTATTATTATATATTTTGTCAGTCACCATTTGCTAGTATTACAGTATGTAGTGGTTCTAATTATTTAAATTTAATATTATTATTTTATTATATCTTAATATTGATATTATTAGTAACATTTGATTGTTAATAAGAATAGCCAATATCTACTTCTTTTACCTTATAATTAACCACAAAATATCACCATCTCTTATGTAGGTAAAGCTGTAGGGCATTTAGATTATACAAAATGATGAAATCCTTTTGTTTGTTTGTTTTTAGTGCATAATTGGACAATATTATCATATAAGGTTTTCAAAACAAACTACTTAGCTATAGATTAAGCAATTATAATACAATCATTTTTCATTTTTATTATATTTTATTGATTATGCTATTATAGTTATCGCAAATTTTCCCCCTTTGTCCCCCTCCACCTGCCCCCCCACTCCCTCAGAAAATCCCCAGACTGTTGTATATGTCCATGGATACTGCATATAAGTTCTTTGGATACTGTATTCCCTATGTTGTACTTTATATCCCTATTACTATTCTGTAGCAACCTATTGTATTTCTTAATCCTTTCATCTTTACACCCATCTCCCTGACCCTCCTCCCATCTGGCAACCAACAAAACATTCTCTGTATCTATGATTATGTTTTTCTTCTGTTTGTTTATTTATTTTGTTGTTAGATTCAGTTGTTGATAGATATGTATTTATTGCCATTTTATTGTTCATATTTTTTATCTTCCTCTTCTTCTTCTTCAAGAAGATTCTTTAATGTTTCATATAAAACTGATTTGGTGATGATGAACTCCTTTAGGTTTTTTTTTTAGATTTTTTATTTATTTATCTTTAGAGGGGAAGGGAAGGAGAGGAGAGAAATATCAATGTATAGTTGCCTCTCATGAGTCCCTTGCTGGGAACTGGCCTGCAACCCAGGCATGTGACCTGACTGGGAATCAAACCACGACTGTGTGGTTTGCAGGCCTGCACTTAATCCACTGAGCTACACCAGCCAGGGATCCTTTAGGTTTTTCTTGTCTAGGAAGCACTTTAACTGCCCATCCATTCTAAATGATAGCTTTGATGGGTAGAGTAATCTTGGTTGTAAGTCCGTGCTTTTCATCACGTTTCAATATTCAACACTTTGAATATTTCTTGCCAATCTCTTCTAGCCTGCAAAGTTTCTCTTGAGAAATCAGCTGATGGTCTTACAGGAACTCCCTGTAGGTAACTAACTGCTTTTCTCTTGTTGCTTTTAAGATTTTCTCTTTATCTTTAACCTTTGGAACTTTTATTATTCTGTGTCTTGGAGTGGGCCTCTTTGCATCCATTTTGTATGGGATGCTCTGTGCTTCCTGGACTTGCATATCTATTTTCTTCATCAAATTAGGAAAGTTTTCTTTCATTATTTTTTCAAATAGATTTCCAATGTCTTGCTCTTCCTCTTATTCTTCTGACACCCCTGTGATGCCAATATTGGACCTCTTGAAGTTGTCACAGAGGCTGCTTATACTATCCTCATCTTTTTGGACTATTTTTTCTTGTGGTCCTGATTGGTTGTTTTTTGTTTCCTTATGTTCCAAATCATTGATTTGATTCATGGCTTCATCCACTCTACTCTTGTTTCCCTGTAAATTTTTTCTTTATTTCAATTAGTATATCCTTTGTTTCTGGCTGGATTGTTTTATTCTGTTGAGGGCCTCACTAAGTTCCTAGAGTATCCTCATAACCAGTGTTTTGAACTCTGCCTCTGATAGATTGCTTTCCTCCATTTTGTTTAGCTCTTTTTTCTGGAGTTTTGTTCTGTTCCTTCATTTAGGCCATGTTTCTTTGTATCTTCATTTTGGCAGCTTCCCTGTATTTGTTCCTATGTATTATGTAGAGCTGCTATGTCTCCCTGGCTTGGTAGCATGGCCTAATACAGTAGGTGTCCTGTAGGGTCCAGTGGCACAGTATCCACTATTACCAAAGCTGGGTACTCAAGGTGCACCTACTTTGTGGGCTGTTTATACCCTCCTTTTGTAGGTGAGCCTTGATTGCTTCTGGCATGTCCAAATCAGCCACTGACTGTGTTCTATCTGGGGTCAAATACCACTAGCTGCAAAGTTATTTGCAGATGGTTGCTACTTGTGGTGGGCTTGGCGGTGCCCAGGAGAGGCCAGGCTGTGAAACAAGGCTGGCTTCTGCTTGTCCTGAGCCTAGGGAAATTAGGGAGAGGTACAGGGCTTTGCTAAAGCCAGATACTGATTGTTTCAGAGAATTTTGGAGAATCTGAAGCATGGGCCAAGACAAGACATTTGTCTAGAAAAGCTACCAGAAACAGCTTAGGTGGGCCTAGAGTTGAATGGGTCAGGGCCTCAGGGAATCACCAGGGTGGGGCAAACAGTGTGATCCAGGTTGCTGGAGTCTAAGATATGGTGCCCCCCCCCTTCTAACTCTGTGGCTCTGTGGGAGGAATGCTCAGAAAAGGGACAATAGCCTCTGCCAGCATTTCTGTCTGGGAGAAAGCTGCTCCCCAGGGGTCATCCTGATGTCAGACAATTCACTTCCTCCCCACATGTCTCTGATGTCATTCAATCTGCTGCTCACACACTGGAGCTCAGACGAAGTGAGTCCAGGTGAGTCCAACTAAGTCTATCTGCAGGGCCTTTAAGAGGAACTGCCTGGGAGTCCAGTAGTTTTTGTCTTGCACAGCCTCAATCCCCACTGGTTTTTATAGCCAGAGGTTATGGGGACTTATCTTCCTGATACAGGAACCCTAGGCTGAAGTGCCTGATATTGCACTGGGACCCCTAGTTCCTGAGATATCTCTACAAATTTTTATCCACCACATGTGTGGGGGAGACCACTCCATTCTGTATCTTCACTTCTCCTACCAGTTTTGATGTAGTTATTTCTTTAATTCTCTAGTAATTGGACTTCCGTTCAGCTCAATTTCTAACAGTTCTGAGTGATGGTTGTCAGTAATACCATCTTAGTGTAACTTTTCACTTGAAGGAAGTATTGGATATTGAACAAGTAAATTATCATTTTTCGAAAATTAGGTTTCCTGATTCAGTCCAATTCAGTTAGTGTCAGCAAAATCCTTTTTAAGTCTTCAAGGATCTGGGTATCTAATGGTGCTGAAGAACTCTTTTCTGCCTCTAATATGCTGGGCAGAGGGATTAGAAAACAGCTGCTAGTGAGAAACAGTAAACTTGGCCCCAAGCTTCTCAGCCATCAATTGCACAGGAAAGTGGTTCAAGTTTTGGCTTGCATCAAAATCACCAAGAAGGCTCATCAAGACATAGATGGCTGGGTTTCACCTCCAGAATTTCTGATTTGTTAGTTCTAGGCTGGAGCTTGAACATTTGCATTTCTCACAATTTCCCAGGCGATACCAATGCTCCTGCTTGGGACCCACAGTCTGAGAATCACTTATGTAGGATAAAAAACCAGTTTAGGAATTCTGGTCAAGATGGAGGCATATGTAGATACATTTTGCCTCCTCACACAACCAAAAGAAGGAAAGCACCAAATTTAAAAACAAAAACTGCAAGGAAATTGAACTGTATGTAAGTCTGAACAACCAAAAAGTTAAAGAGAAACATTCATCTAGACTGGTAAACAGGCAGAGATGGGCAGCTGGAGTGGAGAGGAGTGATGGCAAGGCAGCAGATGGCAGACTGGGAAGTCCCACATTTGCATGCAGATAAACTGGGAGGAACAACTGGGGAATGAGAAAAACTACAAAACCCAGGGTTCCAATTGGAAAAAAGAAAGCCTCAAAACCTCTGGCTTTAAAAACCTGTGGGGTTGAGGTGGCAGGATAAAATCCCTGCCTCACAGAAGGGTTCATTGGAGAGACCCACAGGGTTATAGAAGTACACAAGCCTGCCCACTCTTGAATCAGCATCAGAAGGGCCCAATTTGCTTGTGGGTAGTGGAGGAAGTGACTGAAAGACAGCCAAGAGCAGAGCAAGTGGCGTTGTTCCCTCCCAGACCCTTCCTCCACCTACAGGCCCCATGCAGTGGCATGGGCGGCCCCTCTCTGACCAGTACCTGAGGTTCTGCCTCTTACTACATAACAGGCCCACTGGGACAAGAAATGGCCCAAATGAAAGAACAGATCAAAGCTCCGCAGCAAATACAACTAAGCGACGAAGAGATAGCCAGTCTATTAGATGCACAGTTCAAAAGCACTGGTGATCAGGATGCTTACAGAAATGATTGAATATGTTCACATAATAGGGGAGAAAGTGATGGCTATTAAAAGTGAAATAAAGGAAAATGTAGAGGGAACCAACAGTGATGGGAAGGAAGCTGGGATTCAGATCAATGGTTTGGAGCAGAAGGACGAAAAAAACATTCAACCAGAACAGAATGAAGAAACAAGAATTTGAAAAAATGAGGAGAAGCTTAGGGACCTCTGGGACAACTTTAAATATTCCAACATCTAAATCATAGGCATACCAGGAGAAGAAGAGGAAGAGCAAGAAATGGAAAACTTATTTGAAAACATAATGAAGAAGAACTTCCTTAATCTGGCAAAGGAAATAGACTTCCAGGAAGTCCAGGAAGCTCAGAGAGTTCCAAAGAAATTGTTCCCAAGGAAGCATGCACTAAAGCACGTCATAATGACATAGCCCAAGATTAAAGAGAAGGAGAGAATCTTAAAAGCAGCAAGAGAAAGAGAGACAGTTATCTACAAAGGAGTTCCCATAAGATTATCAACTGATTTCTCCAAAGAAATCTTATAGGCAAGAAGGGGCTGTAAAGAAGTATTCAAAGTCATGAAATGCAAGGACCTACATCCAATATTACTCTATCCAGCAAAGCTATCCATTAGAATGGAAGGGCAGATCAAGTGCTTCCCAGATAAGGTCAAGTTAGAGGAGTTCATCATCACCAAGCCCTTATTATATGAAATGTTAGAGGGACTTATCTAAGAAAAAGAAGATCAAAAATACGAACACTAAAATGACAACAAACACAACTATCAACAACTGAACCTAAAAAATAACAAAAACAAACTAAGCAAACAAGTAGAACAGGAACACAATCACAGAAATGGAAATCAATAGAAGGTTATCACTGGGGAGGGGGAGAGGGGAGAATGGGGGGAAGGTACAGGGAATAAGAAGCGTAAATGGTAGGTACAAAGTAAACAAGGGGAGTTAAAAATAGTATGGGAAATGGAGAAGCCCAAGAATTTTTATGTATGACCCATGGACATGAACTAAGAGGTGGGGAATGCTGGCAGCAGGGCAGATGGGAATAAAGAGGAGAAAAATGTGGGACAACTGCAATAGAATAATCAATAAAATATATTTCAAAAAATAGTTTAAAAGAGGTATGGCTTTTCCTGATTTGAGATCAAAGAGACATTTCTATTGGTCTTCATTAAAGAAAAGGGAGTTCTGTAATGTGACACATTCTTCAAAAATGTTCCCTATATTTTTCAGTACCTGGTAAGCCAGATCTACTAAACTCAGGTACCTATGCTCAAATCATCCAAGGTGCTTGGGGTAATCTTTCCAATGGGAGAAAGATAAAGTGGATAAACTTTTTGCCTATAACTCAAGCACTAATTCTGTTTGTGTATTTGAAAACTAAAAAATAAATAACTAGAATTCTCAACCTATAAGTCTCTAATTACAGGGGTTCAATATATATATGTAGTCTGTCTGGGAAAAGTCCAGCCATTGTTGATATAATGAGAACAGTTTGCACAACATTGATATAACCTCGCAGCCAAGGAGAGTGGACTGGAATGCGCATGCATGAACAATGATGGCTTCACTGTACTAGTCAGTGGGGGCAGTAGACACTATTGGGTGAGCATGTGTTAATACATGTGTAGCTGTCACATTCAAAACGACTGAGTGAGTAGAGCAACGAATCTGCATCAAATTTTGGGTTAAGCTTGAACATTCCTCTGTGGGAGCTATTTGGATGATTCAGAAGGCCACAGCTATAGGCAACTGGTGATTGGCAGCTTCATCAGGACAACATGCCTGTTCATGTATCAGGTCTCATGCAGAGTGTTTTGGAGAAACATCAAATCACCCAACGACTCAGCCACACTACACCACAGATTTGTTGTCCTGTGACTTATGGCTTTTCTCACAACTAAAATCACCTTTGAAAGGGAAGAGATTTCAGACCATCAGTGATATTCAGGAAAATATGATGGGGCAAACTGATGCTGACTGGGAGAACTGTGTGAGGTCCTAAGGTGCCTAGTTTGAAGGGGACTGAGGTGTCATTGTCCTATGTCCAATATTTCTTGTATCTTGTATCTTCTTCAGTAAATGTCTCTATTTTTCACATTACATGGCTGGATATGTTCTGGAAAGACCTCATATTCCCATTGGCACTGTTGCTGCTCCACTGGGTGCCTCACACTCTCTCCTATGGTGTCTTTGCCACTCTGCTGAGCCTCACAGTCTTCTCCACTATTCCACCAAGCACAGTGCTCACTCTCCATTGATCACCACTGGTCTTCTGGGAGCTACTAGTAGAATAGGATATGATAAACCTGCAAATTAAAAATGTATCCTTAAATCTTGGAAATTCTCATCACAAGAAAAAAATTGTAAAAATGTTAACTAGACTTATTGTGGTGATTATTTCATAATTTATACTAATATAAAATCATGTTGTACACCTGAATGTTGTATGTCAATTATACCTCAGTTAAAAAATAAGGGCTCTTATTTTTCAATATTCAAATGACAATGGTATTGAGGTCCTATATACACCCTTTTTTTTCTTGAAAGAATTCTACTGGTCTCCACCTTAAGTAGACCCAAGATTTTTAAGAGTTACTTCCAACTATATGTGAATAAGTCCTCTATTTTTTCAACCCTGTCTGCTTGGATACTGACAAGTTAAATTTGCCTCTTGAATGGACTTCTGAACTGCTAACATCAATGTGGTCCCACTGGCTGCTCTCAGTTAACTGATTTAATTACCCTCACTTACAAACGAGGAAGCTGTTGAACCCAGGATACTGCATCCAGAGTCCATGCTCCTACCCACAATCCCTATCAAACAGAGGTGGCTCTAATCAAGCCACCAGCTGAACTAATTCCAGCATAAAATGCTAACTAAATCCACCCTCATCAAGATGGCTTCTCAAGGTGTCATTTTACTCCATCAGACTCACACCAGAAGTGTCCTAAAAAAAGTCCACCCAGGTGCCTAAGGGTTCTAATTCTCCAGTGTCTTAGATGCAGGTCTTTCTTGTGAGGTGCATCCATGGGATGTTCAGGATAACTGAAGGTCCCGAACAAGACCCCTCCAGTGAGTTGGACTCTGATTCTGAGTGTGAATCACCAATCCACTTTCTCTTTCCCTGGAAAGTCTTCTCTCAGAGTACACTCTTCTTGTTCCTTCTTTGCATTCTGGCCTCATTTGGGACCACCCCAGGCCATTAAACATCATTTATGCCTTTGAACTTCAATGGGCTATGTCAGGAAGAGGGACTCAGGATCTCATTCCCTTTTCTGCCAGGATAATCCTTCCTGGATGCAAATAAGCCTTGGATAAGATAGAAGCATGCATCCAGGTAGGCTGGGCTATAGCAGATTCAGTCATTGTATAATACTCTTAATTCACTGCTTCCTACTGCAGACTTGAAATTTGTGCATGAGTCAGCACTGTCACACTATTTCCTCCCGTCAGAACTTATTTTCTCAAAGGCTATCAGCTCCACCACCATTCCCCCAATTTACCAGACTCAGTAGTGTGTCTGAACCCCAGCAAGGGCCAAAACCTAGATTCAAGCTAGAATCACACCACAAGCAAGATAGAAAGTAAATTCTATCGTATTTCAGAGGGAAGATAGACCATATCTAAATTGGAGGAGGGTTGCAAGATCAAGAAAGGACTAATGGGAGAGATTCCTTTTTTTCAGAGGAATTCTAAAGGATTTCAGTAGGTAGAGAGGATAGACAGGGACAAAGTAAAAAATAGCAAAAACACAGGGGTGGAAATGTTTGGGGCCATGTTCAGGGAATAAACAATCCAGTTTGGCTGAAGTGTGTGTGTGAATAGGGAAGTAAGTTGAAATAAGCCTGGCAAGGTGGGTTTAGGTCAACTTGTAGAAAACATTTGAATGTTGTGGGCTGATATTACACTTAATTCAATAGGCAATAAGAAGTTATTTCAATTTTTTGAGCAAAAGAGTGATATTTGCAAATGCCCTGTCTACAATCTCAGACCAGAAATCCAGGAGCATTCCTGTATATTTTGGTTGACAGTTTAGGGATACAGCAGCCACAGTACACTTGTGGTTGTGCTATGCACTTGGCTGAATTAGAGTTGGTGTCTGAATTAACTTGGCTCCTTAAAAAGCATACAAGACACACTTTGTTTTTCAAGAAGTACACTGAACCATACCTAACAGGTATACCATGGCAAATGAACTGTGTTCCTGGAATCATTTCTGAACATCATTTTGGCCTGCCCATAACTCATCTTATCTTTGACTACATTGTTTCCAAGTCTTACTTGACTTTAAGATCTGGTCTTATTTTGCTTTTCCAGTTCCCATTTCTGAATCTACCCAGTATAACCACTGTTTGTTGGAGTACAGTGAGCAGTTAGAAATGAAGATAGGGCTTCACAAGAGGGTTTCTAGGGCCATGCCAACTTTTAAAAAGCCTGTTTGCTGGAGCTTCTCTGGTGAAGAGAACCCACATGGTTGTGGAGGGTAGTGCTCTGGCTAAAATGAATATAGTTGCGGGTTTAAATATTAATTGCAGAATGTGCACTTCCTTTATCCTCTTATTTGACCACAACTAAGCTTACATTAAGTGGAATAGGTCCTGCCTCAGCACCTTAATTTGAGGTGGAATAACAGCCACAATGCACTGAGCACATATTGTTTGTTGGGTGCTATAATGTATCTGCACAGGTGTTATCCCATTTAATTCAAATAAGCTCGGAGAGATAGATGATATACTTTTACATTTTAAAGGTGAAGAAGGGCTTAGAAGGTAAAGAAATTTGCTTAAGTTTACAAACATTTGTCAGTGGAAGAACCAGAATTCAAAGCCAGAGCTTTGTAGTACCAAGGTCTATTTCTTTTTTCTTTTCTTTTTCTTTTTTGTTTACAAGCCCAGACAGAAAAGGGAGAAGCATAAAATGAGATGGCAGAAGAACAAAATCATATGCAAGGAATGCAGGCTGTTAACAGCTGAGTGGGTCCCTGGTGCACAGTATAGGAGCTGCTGTGGCTATTTAAAAGTTCTCCTCTTTAGGAGCCTGGCTTTTCTGGTTAATGACCTGGATAATCTTCATTGTAGTTTCCTTTGGCACTACTTTTGGACCCCGAAGCCCTTGTGAGCAGTTCTGACTATCTAGACAGGCCTATATGGGAGAGGGAGGTGTGTATAATAGAGTTAAGCAACTAGACTCTAGGAGGAAGGTAAAGTATGCAAATCAGAGAAGATGGGATACAGAGAAGAGGGGGACAAGGCTGAGGATGATTCTGAGCTATTTGAGGGATTCATCCAGAACCTCACAGTAAAATTCAAACCTAAGAATTACCCACCTCCACCTTCCACCAAAAAAAAACACAGGTGAACTCCCCATGTAGTGAAGAAAATGCTCCCCCCCCCCTGTGGTATTCTGTAAATTGTTAAGAAAAGGACTTAGGTAGGCCCAAGTTCAGAAAATGTAGGGAAAGGGTAGGGTTGGAGCCATTTGAATTAGATGCAAAGCTCCCTGGATGGTGTGGTTCAGTGGATTGAGTGCTGGGCTGTGAACCAAGGGGTCACCAGTTTGATTCTTAAGGCACATGCCTGGGTTGCAGGCCAGGTCACCCAGTAGCAGGCGCATGAGAGGAAACCACACATGGATGTTTCTCTCCCTCTCCTTCTCCCTCCCTTTGCCTCTGTTAATAAATAAATAAAAATCTTTTTTAAAAAATGTAAAGACAGAGCCAAAAACGTAAGAAAGGTAGCTTGAAGCTGAGCCCAGAATTCTTAATACACTCCAAAGTTGAGATGGGTCTTAGGGACTGGGCACTGGGACTGAATGTACAGGTAAGAGTCCTACTGTCTCAGGAATGGGGACAGGAGGATGTCAGTCTGAGAATATGACAGGACCTGCACTGCGCCTGTCACAGGCCATGTAAAGTATGTTAGAGCCTACTGCAAGAGAAGAGTGATTCTCCTGGCATTGCTTCTCCCAGAACATCGCTCTTTCGGAAGGCATACTTCCAGGCTCTAGGGACCTTGCCTGTGACACATTTACTACTCAATGTTATTTGGATGTCTAAAACACATTTCTAATGCATATGCAGAGTACCTGAACAATAAAATATCATGCACCATGACACAATCTAAATATCAATGCTAGGAAAATAAACATGTAGATGAGTTGAGATAATATTTGTGAGTAATAAAGATAGTTTGAAGTTCCAGGGATGCTCACAAATAATAAGAAGTGGACTGTGGACTCCTGACAAGCAAAACAAATTACCATGGCACTGTGAATTGGTAATTATGCTTCAATTCACATTGTCTCCTTTTGTTACTGTGAGATGCTCGTCCCTTAAGTTTCACACTATGCACTTTCTTTCCAGTGGAGTGTAAGGGTAAATAGCTCTCTGCATTACCTAGCTGATAAAAGCAAGGAGGTCAGCCCCTTTCCATCCCTAGGGGAAGGCACGGTGCCTCAGCACCAGCAAGGGGTGGGTGATACAGACCCTGGCCAGCAGGGTCCATGTGTCGTGGCTGCAACAAATGAATTCACATGGACTGCAGAAGTCCCATGAAGAAAAAGGGACATCATGGCCATTCTCTGAGTGAGAGAGGGCCTTGACCCCTGCCTGGACAGGCTTTTATTGCTTTTCTGAGCACATTACATTGAGGATGGTCCTCATTTACTATGCACATATTCACTTTAGGTGGTTACCTTCTAGAAAACAAAGGAGAGGATGTTGCTAATTACACCACAGAAGAAGGATATTTGCAAATGCAAAAGGAAAAGTAGTTACACTTGTGATTGGGAGATTTAGCATGGATTTTAGGAAGTTAAAAGATACGCAGTAAACACTTTCTGCCCCAATTCCAGGTGAGGAAGTTTTAGCAAAAGCAAGCCTCAAAGCAGCCTAGGTACAATGCAGGCCTGATTCCTTATGGGAGAACCTATCCATGGGCATGGGTCCTATGTGCTAGACCTCGCTCTCCACTGGCCTTTCTGAGTGAGGGCTGGGCTACATTCTCCACACTACACACAATGGTCCCCTATAGGTGGAGGGGTTAGGAAAAACTAGGACTCAGCTGGGATTCCCCCTCACAATGAGCCTTTCCTTCCCCCAAACTAACCTTACCCAGGAAGGAGGTGGTTTCTTAGGGCAGTTTGTTAGATAAACCAAAATTTTTCATTCTTTCTTCACATTTAGGATTCAAGCCTGACAGACCCTCAAAGGAACTGGACACGTCTGTTGTTTTTGAAGGGGTGTGAAGCTAGGGAGAAAGTTCTGTGTTCCAGGTTATTTAATGGGATGATTATGTGGACTTAGATGCCAGTCTCAGTCTCACAGCCCTTAACTAACTAGAGGTCCGTGGTAGGCATGAGGTTGGAGAAAAAACAACCCCAAATTAAACTGATGTTGGTTAACAGAGGCAAGATAAGGAAAAAGGCTGCCAAATCAAGACTTCCCCACCTAAAATTTTCCTGTCTTTTAAAGTATATAACAAGCCTGACTTAGTAATTTTTGTACAAGGGTAATGAAATGAACTGGTTTATAGTTCTCTCTCACACACACACACCACATGTCTGAGTGCACATCAATATGCAAAGACTTACATAATCTCGAAGATTATCTTTTAGAAGACTTTGAAAAGATTATATGATTACAACAATCATTAGTACAGAAGGGGGATGAATTGAGCATAGAACAACAATTTGCTATCATAGCCATTCTAGAGTCCTTTAGAGTCGAGATTCTACTTCTAACAGGTCTGGCCACTTAGAGCTGTCTGCCTTGCTCCATCCTTTAGCTCCCTCATAAATAAAAGCAACTGTATTAGGACCTTTACAGGCTAAAGTTAGGGATTTAGATAATGTTTTAATGTTTCTGCTGAATCACTAAGGACAAAAGGACACAAGCTCTTTGGGTTTTTTAAATGAATAAGTGAAGACTAATCCTTGAATCTTTGGCAGTGTCTCAATACAATAAAAAGAGGAATGATTTGTGATCATGGCTTTCAAGAACAAAAGACAAAAACAAAACAAGAAAAAACAGAAATAAGAAAACAAGAATTCAAACTTTTCCTAAATTGAGTGATTCTCGTTACCCAAGGATCAATACACTTTCTACACACTCTCTTCCACTCTATTTTCTTCTCTCTTCCCTTGTAAGTCTAGACTACAGACTTTCCAGCCCTTACCCATCTCTTGGATAGACTGAGATTGAGCAGTTACATTTGTGCCTTTACAGAGTCTAGGGACAGAAAACACCATCAACATTTCCATTTTACTAGAGCCTGATCTATTTCTAATAGAAGCAGTTGGGGCACTGATAACTATGCAGATGAATTGAGAGTCACTCTCCCATTGCTTGATGGGTGGGAAGGTAGCCCAAAGTGAACTCTAGTCCAGAGAATGTAAGTAGCAGTGGACGAAATGTTTCTGTCCTGTGAGGTCCAGAAGTTCATCCACAAGCTTCTGTAGACCCCTTTTCTCAGACAGACTGAGATTGAATAGTTGTCTAAGTTCTCTACAGAGGCTGGGACTGGAGATACCATCAGCTCCTCTGTTTTCCCAGAGCCTGACATATTTCCAGTAGAAGCAATGGTGCACTAATCAAGTGTGATAGATCAAGAGACATCCTCTTGTTAGATGGGCAAGAAGCCCAGAGGGACACTTGTTTGTATTGCCCAGACAAGATTTGGTATTAGTCAAGAAAATGGTGGGAAACTCAGAGACACATTTGCTGCCCTGTCTTCATTAGCTCCTTGATAGGTGTCAGCCCATGGGAGGGGGTTTAGTATGAAGCCTCAGCCAGGGGACTCTGATATAGTTCCTCCAAAGTATGGTAGAAACAGTGGAGAACACGTTTTGGCTTTGGACTGATGGATATGAAAGATCTTTTTTTCTGGGATACAGCAGCTGTGTTCCTTCCTCTACAGAGGCAGGTGCCTGGAATTACTCATAGCATTTCTATCATCTTTGAACTTTAACTATGTGGAAGGGATAAGTGTGGGTGGTGATTTATGGTAGAACAATTTGCATCAATAGTGATCATTACCTTGTGTGGTGGGCTGGAAGATAACTCGGAGCTGATTTATTAGAAGCCAGCCCTGTTTAGGGACATCTGGGAGTATTTTGTGGAATGGTAGGAACAGGAATGGAGAAGTTGTTGCTTTTATCCCACTAGCACCTCCTTTGTGAGACTTCTCTAATATACCAATAGACCCAATCATTCTCCATCTGCCTGCTTTTCTATTGCCAACAATTCTAGGTTTTTGCCTTATGGAGGCGAGGCCCGGGGTATCTAGTGCCTTTTTCATTTGTCTGCTTTATCTTTGTTGAAGGGAAAAGTGTGCGTTGGTTCAAAAGGCAAATGGATCAGTTAGTAGATGACTTCTTTAAGGGCTTTTAAAAGGTCCCAAAGAAAGAAAGAGCCCAGGGATAATTGAGTATTTACCTAAGGACTGAATCAGCAGAGGTGGAATTTAAATAAGAACAGGTACAGAACCTTTGATTTGTGGTGCACAGAGTGTTTTCCAAGTGCACTTCCATTCAGACAGCATAGACCACAACTATTTCTGATACTAGCCATATTTAATGACCGCGTTCATCCTATTTTCCCTGACTTTCATCCCTGTCCCATTTTATGTCTCTAAAACTAAAACCAGTCAAAAGTGAGTGAGCCAATGCTCATAAGGAACATATTCTCTGGTTGCAGGGGGGAGAGCCTCAGGCTTAGCCTCCATCCCCCTCCCACTGCCATCCCCTCTAATGCCCCACCACTACCCTTTCTTCTTGGTAGCTTTTGCTATTTTGCCCCTCCTACTGGAAGATGTGTGGCCTGGGGGCTAAGGGCAAGGCTTCTTTCCCTAACCTTACCTCAGACCCACTCCTCTCTAATTCCATGCTAAGGCATTGAGAAGTAGGAAGGGGAACATTCACAGGGACACCACAGGATTAGGCTTCGGGACTAGCCTTTGGGGGAAGCCCTCTTGCCCCCAGGTTTGCTTCACAGCCCCACTGTCTTCGAGAGGTATTCAGCCTCTTCTTCTCAGGGAGCAGCCCCTCACCCCACTGGCTGATCTCTCCCTCTTCCTGCTGCTAAAGCTCCTCCTTCTCTCTCTCTCCAGGAGTCTTTCTTTCCTTCCTTCCTTCCTTCCTTCCTTCCTTCCTTCCTTCCTTCCTTCCTTCCTTCCTTCCTTCCTCCTTCCCTCCCTTCCTTCTTTCTTTTCTTCCTTCCTCTTCCTACCCCCTCCATCCTCCCTCCCTGTTACTCCCCTTCCCTTCAGGTGTGTGAAGTTAACTCTCCTAGAACAACACATTGTAGCTCAGGAATAGGTGTTCTGACACCTTGCCAGGGGACAAACAAAATGCCTGCAGGAGAGAAATGCACTTTGCCTGGTAGGAGGGGTATATGCAGTCAGTCTTAGCTCCTGTTGTCTGTGACTGGTAATCTGGTCAGATCACCCAGAGCCAAACCTCCTGCAAGTACGTTAGGCCTCTGTACTTTAACATGTACCATCCCTGACTGGGTTCTTCTGGAATATTCTCTGTTCCCAGACTTGGTGCAAAAGTGGAGATGGAGGGTATTGGCAGGCCTGGTATGTGCTGGCTTCATGGTTGTGCTTTAGCTGCCCTGAGCTGTGAGGGACTGAGAGCACCACGAGAGAGACACAATCAAGGTAGGGCCAAAGACAATCAAAAGTAGGTGATACTTAGAAGTGTGTGGTGCAAATACTTGTGCTTTTCTCTACTTCAGGCCTGGCACAAAGACCAGACTAGCAAGCAAAAAATAACCATGACAGTCAATGTGGGCAATGGAGTCCATATCTATGCCAAAAGAAATGGGAGGCTCTGGCAGATGACGGGGGGTGCACCACATCAACAAAGAATCTGCTTAGACGCAAGAGAAATCTAGGTAGAATGGCAGAAAACTTAGCAGGTATCAAAGCCTGGAACTCAGCTTATGGTTCCTAGAAGAAAAGCCAGCAGGAGCAAGGCCAGTGTCATGACGTCACAAACAGGATGTCCCAGCCATGACAGAGTTCACGCTGGTTACAGTTTATTTCTTGCTCTTGGCTTACTAGGTGGATAAACACAATGACCCAAAAAGATTAGAAGAGCTCCCTTGACTACTGGCAATACCTTGCTCTTATTTGTACCACACTCTGTGGCTTGTGTAGGGTTTTACCTAGTCCAAATTGTAGAACAAATGCAGAACATGAATGCATGGTCAATCTGATAGGCACTCCTGCTTAGGGTGAAGTAGCATTGTAACACCTAAGCTGGTCCACTCCTAACAGCCAGTTGTTGTTTCCAGAGGGATCTCCCCCTGGGGTAAACGGCCTTTAAAAAAAACTACTGCACTATGATATGCTGATGTCCATATTTCCTTAATGGGGTTGGCTACAGAAGGCATTTCAAGGCCCTAAGGGCTTATGCTGTAGTTATTGTTTGTGCCTCTGTCACAAACACACAGAACCTCCAAAGTCTAGTGAGACATACCCATGGTGCTCCATGGCAAAATCTTTGATGGCATACAGTCCTTAATGTTTAAATCCCTCACCTCCAAAGAGGTCAGAGGACACCAATGGACTCTGTTTGCAAAACAAAACTGACTGCCAAGGAGCTTAGGTATTATTAAGCATTCCATCATACTGGGGCTTTGGTTAAATCTAAGATGAGATCTCACACTCTAGCTACCCTGGCAAAATTGAAAGCAAAAGATTCTAAAACTTTTCATGTGTGCAGCCACCCTCAGAAGACTTGAGTGAATAGGAGGTAGAATTATGACTCTGAGCTTATCTATCAGTAGTTCTGATACTTCCTCCTTGAATATATGCCTCTAGATTTGTGCAAGCTTGCATCCTGATTATTAAAAAAGTTGTTACTATGTGTAGACATAACAAGAAATCAACAAAAGAGCTTGTAAAAGTATTGAGTTAGCAAGATTAGAGGGTGCAAGATCAACATGCAGGACTCCATCACATTCCTATATAGTAGCAACAAACAAAAAATAAGAAAATATAAATACAATACACATTTTAATTGCTCCAAAGGAAATGTAATATTCAGGTATCAATGTAACAAGATATATATAGTATTTCTATGCTGAAAATTATAAAATGCTGATGCAAGAACTCAAAAAATCCAAATCAATGGAGAGACATATTTTGTTCAGGGATTGCAAGACTCAACTTAGTAAAGATGTCAGTTCTGCCCAAATTGACCTATAGGTTTAATTCATTTTCTCTCAAAAATCCCAGAAAATGAGTTGTAACTATGGACAAGATTATTCCAAAATATACATGAAAAGACAAAATAACTAGCATAGTTAAATCAGTTCTGAAAAAGAATGTAGTGGAAAGAATCACTCTACCTAATGTTAAGACTTACTATATTGCCACAGTAACCAAGACAATGTGGTATTGTCAGAGAAATAGACACATAGATCAATGGGACAGAATAATGAAGAATCTTAAACCAGATAAAACATAAATATGCTCAACTGATTTTCTATGAAGATGCCAAAGCAAGCCAATGGAGAAACAATAGTGTTTTCAACAAACAGTGATAGAATAATTGGACATTCACACACAAAAACTAAATTACCCTCAACCTAAACCTCACACCATACAAAAAATTAATTCAAATGGATAATAGATTTAAATAAAAATATTAAATATGTTTTTATTTTAGAAGAAAAGATGGGAGAAAATTTTTGTTATCTAAGGGTAGGCAAAGTGTTTTCAGACAAGATGCTAAAAGAATGATCCATAAAACAAAAAACTTAATAAATTGAACTACATCAAAAGTAAAATCTTTCTCTGAAAAGGTCTTGTTCAGAGAGTGAAAAGACCATGTAGAGAGTGGGAGAAAACATTTACAAATGATTAGTTTCCTAAAGCTGCCATAACAAATTACCACAAACTTGGTGGTTAAAAACAATAGAATGTTATTCTCTCACAGTTCTGGAAGCCAGAAGTCATATATCAAGGTGCCATAGCATTCTATAAAGTCTGTAATCAAAGGATTCTCCCTTGCCACTTCTGCGCTTCTAGTAGTAGTTCAACAATCCTCGCTGTTCCTTAGCTTGTAGCTGCATAACTCCAATTTCTACCTCTGGCATCACATGGCATTCTCCCTTTTGTGTCCTTGACTCTGTTTTCAATGACTTAAAAGGACACAAGGCATTGGATTAGGGCCCACCCTAACCCAATATGAACTAATCTTAACTAATTACACCTGCAAAGAACTTATTTCCAGATATGATCCCATTCATAGATATCAGAATTTAAGACTTCAACATATATTTTAGGGGCACACAAGCCTACAATATCAACCACGTATTCAAACAAAGGCCTCATAGTCATAATACATAAAGGAGTCCCAAACTCAACAGTAAAAACACAATCTATCCAGTTATAAAATAGGTAAAAGGCACCAGCATATATTTCACCAAAGAGGAAACACAGGTGGCAAATAAGCACAGGGAAAAAATGTCCAACATCATTAGACACTAGGGCAATGCAGATTGAAACCACAAGGAGTTATCACTACACACCTATTAGAACAGCTAAATTTTAAAAAGTGATAAGAGTAAATGCTGGTGAGGATGTGAGAAACTTATCAATCATGCATTGCTGGTAGGAATAGAAAATGCTATAGATACTCTGAAAAACAATTTGAAAATTTCCCTGAAATTTAAACATACACTTATGATATGACTCAGCAATCACACTCCTGAGCATAAAGAAATGGAGACTTAAGTCCACACACAAAACAAGTGTACACTATTACTCATAGCAGGTTTACTTGCAATAGAAAATATTGAAATGAAAGACTTCCGGCCAAGATGGAGGCATAGGTAGCCACACTGTGCCTCCTCACATGACCAAAATTAAGAACGACAAAAATTTAGAAACAAAAAAACAACCAGAACTTACAGAAAACTGAACTATAAAGAAGTCAGACCACCATTCATCCAGACCAGTAAGAGGGGTAGAGTCAGCGGCCAGCAGAGAAGGATTGCAGCAGGAAAAAGCAGTGGCTGGCAGACCCTGGGCACAGGGTGGCAACAAGCAGACCCAGTAAGGTGCGCAAGGGGGCTGACTTGGCGGTCAAACATTCACACACAGATAAATCAGATGAAAACGGGCAGCGGGACAGACCACACAACCCAGGGCGCCAGCACCAGGAAACAAAGCCTAAAAAGCACTGATTGAAAACACTTGTCAGGGGTTGAGGTGGGAGGAGAGACTCCCAGCCTCACAGAAGAGATTGTTGGAGAGACCCACAGGGCCCTAGAATGTACACAAGCCCACAAACCCAGGAACCAGCAACAGAAGGACCCAATTTGCTTGCGGGAAGTGGCAGAAGGGCCTGAACTCTGAGAGAGTGGAGCAAGTGCCATTGTTCCCTCTCTGATCCCGCCCCCACATACAGAGTCACAACCCAGCGACATGGGTTACCCCACCCTGATGAACACCTATGTCTCCACCCCTCATACATAACATAACAGGTGTGACTAGAACCCCCTCCCCCAAAATGGCTCAAACAGAAGAACCAATCAAAGCCCCAGAGCCAATACTTCTAAGCGACCAGGAGATAGCCAACCTATCAGATGCGCAGTTCAAAGCACTGGTGATCAGGATGCTCACAGAGCTGGTTGATTTTGGTCACAAATGAGATGAAAAAATGAAGGCTACACTAAGTGAAATGAAGGAAAACGCACAAGGAACCAATAGTGATGGAAAGGAAACGGACTCAAATCAATGGAGCGGACCAGAAGGAAAAAAGAAACAACCAAACATAAAAGAATAAAGAAACGAGAATGCAAAAAATAATGAGGACAGACTTAGGAGCCTCCAGGACATCTTTAAACATTCCAACATTCGAATTATAGGGGTACAGAAGGGGAAGAGGAAGAGCAACAAGTGGAAAACTTATTTGAACAAATGATAAAGGAGAACTTCCCCAATCTGGCAAAGGAAATACACTTCCAGGAAGTCCAGGAAGCCCAGAGAGTCCCAAAGAAGTTGGACCCAAAGAGGAACACACCAAGGCACACCATAACTACATAGCCAAGATTAAAATGAAGGAGAGAATCCTAGAAGCAGCAAGAGATAAGGGGACAGTCACCTACAAAGGACTTCCCATCAGACTGTGAGCGGATTTCTCAAAAGAGACCTTACAGGCAAGAAGGAGCTTGAAAGAAGTATTCCAAGTCATGAAACCCAAAGACCTCCATCCAAGATTGCTTTATCCAGCAAAGTTTTCATTTAGAATGGAAGGACAGATAAAGTGCTTCTCAGATAAGGTCAACTTAGAGGAGTTCATCATCACCAAGCTCTTATTATATGAAATGTTAAAGGGACTTACCTAAGAAAAAGAAGATAAAAAATATGAGCAGTGAAGGGACAGCAAACTCACGTTTATTAACAACCACACCTAAAAAAAGGCAAACTAAGCAAACAACTAAAACAGGAACAGAACCATAGAAATGGAGATCTCATGGAGGGTTAGCAACAGGGGAGTGGGAGGAGGAGAGAGGGGGAAAGATATAGAGAATAAGTAGCATAGATGGTAGGTACAAAATAGGCAGGAGAAGGGTAAAAATAGTATGGAAAATGTAGAAGCTAAAGAACTTATGACACATGGACATGAACTAAAGAGGGGGAATGTGGGTGGGAGGGGTGTGCAGGGTGGAGAGGAATGAAGGGGGGAGTAAATGGGACAACTGTAATAGCATAATCAATAAAATGTATTAAAAATAAAATAAAATCTGAAAAAAAGAAAATATTGAAGTTCTCAATGAGTAATGGTTGCATAATCTCTGTTATATCCATACAGTCTAATACTGCAATAAAAAATGAGCTATTGATATACACAACAGCATGGCTAGACTTCAGTGATATTATGCTGAATGAAATGTCAATCTCAAAATATTATATACTGTATGATCCCATTTATATAATATTTTGAAATGACAAAACTTCCAACACAGTGAACAGATTAGTGGCTGCCATGGAACAGGGATGGGAGTTAGATGCAAATTTAAAGAGGGAGGACCAGGGAATTATTTGTGGCAGTGGAAATACTGCTGCATCTTGAGTGTGGTGGTGATTACATGAATCTATACCTGTGGTAAAATTGCATTCATATAAGTGAATGCAGGTTTAAAAATTGTGAAAACTTAATAAGAGATTTCATCTAATTAATGGTATTACATCAATGTCAATTTTCTGATTTTGATATTGTAGTGCAGCTATATAAGATGCCACCATTAGGGAAAAGTGGGTTCAAGGGCATGTGGATCTTTCTATTATTTTTGCAAGTTCATGTAAGTCTATAATTATGTCAAAGTAAAAAAATATTTTTAAGGTCTAAATGCCAGGTGTTTGGATTCTACTAAATTATCTTAATCATAGCTGGCAGCGTTATCAAAGGTATTATAAGCTCTGTGTAGTAATAATAAAGATCTATTGAGCACTTAGGTTGTGTGAATCACTGTGCTAAGCACTTTACATTCATTATCCCATTTGATCCATGCTATAGCTGGAAGAACTAGGTAGTATTATCACCTGCCTTTTATAGATTACTAAACTGAAAATCAGAGAACTTTAGTATTTTTCCCAGATCACAGAGCTGTAAGTGACAGAACTAAGGCTTGAATCTAGGTCCAGCTGATTCCAAAGCTTGTGATCAAAACTGCAATGTCATAATGACTCCATATTTGGGGAGTTTTGAGACCAAAATGAGGCATTATATGTCAATTGCCTAGCTCAGGTCTGGAATACAACCAACATCCAGTGACTAACACACTTTTACTGCCATTATTTTTATCATTGTTATTTACTAATTGTGGTCTTAACCTTTGCGTTGAGGGGAAGCTTGGCCTTATACGTAGGGCAATGTGAATAGTGCCAGAAAAAATGAGTCAGATCCTTATCTGTAAAATCATAAACATGCCTACCATACAGGGTTATTGCGAGTTTTGAGTAAAATTAACAGTACATGGAAAATGCACTGTAAATAGGAAAGGTCCATGCGTGCTAGTTGCGTTGCATTTTATTCTAATACATTATGTCTAGATTAGCAGCTAAAAAGCTTTTGTCTCTCAGCCGTATCACCATCTACAAGCTCATCACCCTGCTCACTTGCTGTGTGTTTCTATGGCATCAATCACCATAGTTTCTAGATTCCTGGCAGAAATATTAGGTGAAAGGCAGCTTAACAGAAAGAATCATTCCATTTGATTCAAAGAACTGCATCCTCTCTGCCTCAAAGCAATGTTTAGCTGATCAGCAGCAGGTCACATATTCATTGCTACCAGATTTCTTTTGCAAAACTTAAATAAAATGATGAATTTAGAGTCATTTTTGAGACTTTCAATAATTGATAGGCTTCTCTAAAATCACTTTTGCTCCTGGGGTAGAATTTCACAGTCATTCCTCTACACCGGGGATTGGCAAACTATGATTGTGGGACAAATCTGGACTGCCATTGGTTTTTGTATGGCCCTCAAGCTAAGTGGGTTTGTTTTCATTTTTAATGCTTTAAAAAGGGGGGCAAAAGAATATTTCAAAACACATGGATATTATATGAAATTCACATTTCAGTTTCCATAAAATAAAGTTTCATTGGAACATAGATACTCTCACTGTTCAGGCAGAATAGAGTAGTAGTAAAGCTGAAAATACTGGCCCTTTACAGATAAAGCTTGCCGATCCCTGCTCTGCATAAGATCATCAGTGACCTGCCCTGGCTGGTGTAGCTCAGTGGATTGAGCGCGGGCCTGCGAAACATATGATCGCGGTTCGATTCCCAGTCAGGGCACATGCCTGGGTTGCAGGCCAGTTCCCAGCGGGGCACTCATGAGAGGCAACCATAAATTGATATTTCTCTCCTTGTCTCCTTCCCTTACCCACTAAAGATAAATAAACAAAATCTTTAAAAAACAAGATCGTCAGTGACCCAATATGGAAGCCAATAAAAGCTAGCTAGACCTGCACTCCACCTACATTTAGCCCCACCACTCACTCCTACACACCACTCTCCTCTTCACTCCCCTCATCCCCAAATTTTTAAACATACCTATCTCCCACACTGTATTGCAAGTTCTTTGGAGGAAAGAATTCTTGTTTTCCCTCTTTCATCTTTGTATTTCACAAAGGGTCTAGCACAGTGGCAAATGGTTACTAGACCTAGTGTGGTTATCACATCGTAAAATGTATACGTGTCAAATAACTATGTTGTACACCTAAAACTAATATAGTACTGCATGCCAACTATACTTTTAAAAAATATTTTTTATTTATTAATTTTTAGACAGAGGGGAAGGGAGGAAGAAAAAGGAGAGAAACTTCAATGTGTGGTTGCCTCTCGTGTGCCCCCTACTGGGGACCTGGCCCACAAGCCAGGCATGTGCCCTGGCTGGGAAACAAGCTGGTGATCCTTTGATTTGCAGCTGGACTCAATCCACTGAGCCGTACCAGCGAGGACCCAACTATACTTTTCCTTGATTTTTATTTTTGATACTATGCAGATGTCCCCATTTTCTCCTCCTCTGCCTGCTTCAACCCAGCCCCCTTAACTTCCTTCTCTGGCCATTACCACACTGTTTTTGGTGTCCATGTGTCATACATAATGTTCTTTGGCTAATCCCTTCAGCTTCTTTTATCCAGTCCCCTCTCTACCCTCCCCTCTGACACCTTTAAGTCTGTTCCATGTGTTCATAGTTCTATTTCTATTTTGTTTAAACTATACTTTAGTAAAAAATTTTCAAAGAACTTCTGTATGGTAAAAACCACTAAAACAAAGTAAAAAGACAAATGAACCGAGAAGTGGGGTTAACATCACATAAAGAGCAAATTTCCTTAAACAAATAGCTTTTACAAATTAATAGGAAAACAACCAATAAGCCTTATAGAAAAATAGGTGAAGAAGATGGACAAGCAGTTAACAGAAGAACAAATACAAATTACTATTGACATATGAAAAGATGTTCAGCTTCAGTAATAATAAAAATAGAACCAGAGACATGGAAATATGGAACAGACTGACAGTGACCAAAGGTGGGTAGGGGGACAATGGAGGAAAGAAAAAGAAGGAACTAGATGGTGTGGGGATTCACTGTGGGTGCAGAGGATGGGATGGGTAGAGTGGGAAAAATTGGGGTAACTGTATTAGAAAAACAATAAAAATGATTAAAAAGGAAACATATATTTAAATTTCATCATGATACCATTTTTTACCTATAACATTGACAAAGCTTAATGACAGATTTCATTGACAAAAGTACAGGCAAACAAGCACTCTCATGCATTGTTCATAGAAGTATAAATTTTCTTTGTATAAAAATACTCATTTCTACCACATGTCCAAGGTCTCTGTACAACTACTAAGGGTGCATGGGGCATACAGTGTGGAGATCTGGACTCAGCTATGAGAAACGACTGCAACAGACATCTCCCCTCCTTGCCCACCTATCCACCTGCCCATTTACCCAGATGTCCAGAGAAGCACTACACTATGGCTCACAGCGTTGCACAGAAGAGAAGCCACAAAACGAGCTGCTGCCATCACTTTTGTTTCCTGCTTTAAGGCCCTTTCCTTCAATTATGCACTAACTTTGTGGAATCTCTTCCAGGGGAATGGGCAGCTTTTAAAAATTCAGTGTGAATGGCACTGTAAGACTGAACTAGCTGGGAGGGAAAGCTTGTGCTGTATGTCTGAGGCAGTTTTTAGTTCTATATTGTTACAGTCACGCTGAGGGTCAAACCATGCCCTGCATGTGACATGAGTGTTGGTCCTTGGCCACTTCCAGCATTCTGCTGTTACCTGCATCCCCTCTGTCACTGGCCTGCCAGCCTTCTCACCAGAGAGATGCAGTCCTGGGAATTCCACACAAATTCTTCCAGACCAAGAGACCAACGTTAAGGAATAGATTCTGCTTGAATTAATTCCTTTTGAAAAATTGTACCTCAAAACATAACCTGATATTCTAACTGAGTAAATAAAGCTATTGCTTTTCCCTACCATCTGACCTGCCCCTAAATATGAGCTGACCCCATTCCTTGTGGAAGGGCACACCTAGCTCTTTTCCTTTCTAGACTGGACCCACTAGGATAAATGACTAAGAAAGAACACACAGGTAAATATGAAATTGCTCCCCCAGTGGAAATCTGGCATGGCCAATGGGAAACTGGTAAGGCAACACCTGGCCATAGGGAGTTTAAGAAGATGCTTGGATTGCCATTCTACTTTAGATGGAAGAGTCTGGGAGAGATGCCCTCCAGTGACTAGCTAGGGCTGGATGTGGGGTGGGCTGGTGTGGGAGAAACAATTCAGGATTAAATTTAGATGTTGGCTGAGCTGTGAAGAGGTTTCAGTATCCAAATATATGTTAATCTAAGTGAGATTTCATCACAGGCATGTTATTTAAAAACTCTTTGTAATTGCTTTAGTATGAGATGAAGCCAGAGAAAGTGTGTTGCCAGGTTAGTGGTCAAGCCCATGTCCAGATGTTTCTGGCCAACTATCCTTATCTTATTTTGTCAAAGAGTGAAATGTAATCAAGAGTTGCCTTTGATGTTTTTCTCTTCCTCCCATTGGTTTAGCTGCCATCTCTTCAACAACAAAACCAAGGTGGGCAAATCTGCTTTTCTGGTTTGTTACAAGACAGTATTAGAATAACTGTTAATCACAGTGTTGTATTTCCAAATGATGTGACAAATCAGAAGCCTGCAGGCCACCCAGTCCCCTGTGCACACAAGGTATGAAAGTCTAAGGGCCTGGTCACATTTTGGAAAATTAATATATCACAGTAGTATGCTCCTCCTCCTTGCTGGGGACATGGGTGGCTCCCAGGGACAAGCCTGTCACCTACCAGGTGAGGCTCATAAGAGCTCTCCAGAACAAGTGTCCCACCTACACTTGTGTATGATGACTTGTATGCCACACAGACCCAGTCTAAAACAGTGGTTTGCATCACCAAGATCTGTCATCACAGGACCACATAGAATGCTGGGCTGGACTTCTGCCAAGATGGAGGCATAGGTGGAAACACTGTGCCTTCTCCCACAACCAAGTTTGAATACAACAAAGGTTTGGAGAAACAAAGACACAACCAAAGGACAGAAAATTGAATTGTACGGAAGTCCAACTACATCTAACCGTTCAATGGGGACGGTAAGAGGGGCGGAGCCAGCAGCGAGCAGGGTCGGGCAGGACAGGGCCCCCGACCCAGGCGCACAGGCAGACGGGAACCAGTTGGGGTGCAGGGCAGACCGCGGGTGCATATTCGCACACAGTGAGACACGCAGGCCCCAGGGGGCGAGGGCTGACGGTGGTGGCACACTCGCGTGCAGTGGGACGAAACGCGTGGGCCCGGTGATGGCAGCAACTGTGGCACCGGTGAGGGCCGAGGCGGCAGGCGGCAGACAGGATGTCAGAGTCCCTCTTTGACCCCGCCCCCACATGCAGCGTCACAACCCAGCGACTTAGTTGCCCTGCAATACCAGTGAGAGCCATTGTCCCTCTTTGACCCCGCCCCCACATACAACATCACAACCCAGCGACTTAGTTGCCCTGTTCTAGTGAACACTTTAGGGCTCTGATCCTGCTATGGAACAGGCACGAACAACCCAAAAGATGGTGTGAGAAGAACTCAAAGTCCCAGAGCCAATAACTCTAAGTGACCGAGAAATTGCCAGCCTCTCAGAAGCACAATTCAGGACACTATTTATCAGGATGCTCACAGAACTGGTAGATTATAGTCACAAATTAGAGGAACAAAGTCACAAATTAGAGGAACATATGAAGGCTAAACTAATTGAAATGAAGGGAGATGCACAGGAAACCAATAGTGATGGAAAGGAAACTGGGACTCAAATCAATGGAATGGACCAGAAGGAAGAACAAAACATCCCACCAGAAAGGAATGAAGAAATGAGAATTCAAAAAAATGAGGAGAGGCTTAGGAACCTCCAGGACATCTTTAAACGTTCCAACATCCGGATTATAGGGGTACCAGAAGGGGGAAAGAAACAGCCACGAGTGGAAAACGTATTTGAACAAATAATAAAGGAGAACTTCCCCAGTCTGGCAAAGGAAATAGACTTCCAGGAAATCCAGGAAGCTCAGAGAGTGCCAAAGAAGTTGGACCCAAGAAGGAACACACCAAGGCACATCATAATTACATTAGCCAAGACCAAAATGAAGGAGAGAATCCTAGAAGCATCAAGGGATAAGGGGACAGTCACCTACAAAGGAGTACCCATCAGACTGTCAGTGAATTTCTCAAAAGAGACCTTCCAGGCAAGAAGGGGCTGGAAAGAAGTATTCCAAGTCATGAAATCCAAAGACCTACAGCCAAGATTGCTTTATCCAGCAAAACTTTCATTTAGAATGGAAGGACAGATAAAGTGCTTCTCAGATAAGGTCAAGTTCAAGGAGTTCATCTTCACCAAGCCCCTATTCTATGAAATGCTAAAGGGACTTATATAAGAAAAAGAAGATGAAAAATATGAACAGTGAAAGGACAGCAAACACACAGTTATTAACAACCACGCCTAAAACAAAAGCAAACCAAGAGGACAGCTAGATCAGGAGTGGAACCATAGAAATGAAGAACACATGGAGGGTTAGAAACAGGGGGGTGGGAGGGGGAGAAAGGGGGAGAAGGCACAGAAAATAGCATAGAGGGTAGGTAGAAAATAGATAGGGGGAGGGCGAGAATAGTGGGGGAAATATAGAATCCAAAGAACTTGAGACACGTGGTTATAAACTAAGAGGGGGAGAATGGTGGGGGAGGGAGTGTGCGGGTGGAGGGGAATGAAGGGGGGGAATAGAACAACTGTAATGGTATAATCAATAAAATATATTTTTAAAAAAAGAAAAAACAAAAAAAAGAATGCTGGGCTGCTTGTGCCCCTCCTGTGGACTATGCCTGGGCCTTCTCTTTGGCTAATATCTTAAGTTCTCTCTTCTCTCTCACCTTACTTTCCTTGTGGAAACCAACTGTCCCTTGTCCTTTCACAGCTCCAATCTGTGCCAGGTCAGAGTAGTTAGTAATTATAAGTCTTAGTTTGCACCCCTTTCTAGGAGACATAGTTTCACAGTACTTGGCAGGGAGATTTTAGAACTTTTTATCATGCACAGTTGCAAACACAAACAAAAGTAGAGAGGCTAGTATAATGAACCCGTGTCCAAATCACCAGTCTTAGTGATTAACACATGGCCAGTCTTATTCCATTTCTGTTTTCACCCTATACATCATGATTATGAAGCAGATCCTAGACATCAATCACATCATTCCACCTGTAAATATTTCAGCATGTATCTCTAAACCATAAGGACTTTTAAAAAAAGCATAACTACAATATCAATCATAATTACCAATAATTCCTTAATACCTTCAAATACTTCTGAATGGCTCATGATTTTCTGGCTGTTTGAATTTGCCCTATGGTCTGTAATGTGTTGATATGCCTCCTTAGTCTCATTTTATTTATTTATTTTTACACAGAGTGAAAGGGAAGGAAAGAAACATCAATGTGTGGTGGCCTCTTGAGCACCCCCCACTGAGGACCTGCCTGGCAACCCAGACATGTGCCCTGACTGGGAATTGAACTGGCAATCCTTAGGGTTCACGGGCCCGCACTCAATTCACTGAGCTACACCAGCCAAGGCTATACCTGCAGATTTAATCAGGGTCTAGTTAGGTTTAGTTTTGCAGGACTACTTTTTTGGTGGTACTAGGAAATTCCAGTGGGAGCTATAGAATCTCTTGTTGACTGTTTTTTCTTTTCTTTTTTTTTGGAAAGAAAATTAAAAACCTTTTATTTTTTCACATTTTTTATTGTTGTTCAAGTACAGTTGTCTCCATTTTTCCCAGACCACTCCCCACACTGACTTTTCTGATGTTAGCAGTGATGGATGTTTATTGATAGACCCATGACTCCTTTAGGGATTGCAAACAATATTCTAAAGCTGGTGTTTCTTTTTTGTTTATTAGCTGGCATAGTCTGTGAAGAGAAAAGTCCTTTCATCAATTATTTGGCTACCTTGAGGGTCTTGTATAGGGTAACAGCCAAAATATTGGTCTGTATAAGAAAAGCGAGATAAATTGTTGGCTTTCTTTCCCTTGTTAGTTTCCAGAGCGGATACAGTGAGAGTTGTTTTGTTTGCTGAGTACATGATGAACTTCTCATTTAAACATAGTTGATACATGTTTCAATCCATTGTAGTTACTATCCTTGCTGTTGCTCAAATCGTGCTATTTTTGGCTCTTTGTAAATGCTTCAAGTTTGCTTATTCCTTTTGACCTAACCCTAGTGATCTTTGATAGTTTCATAGTTATCTTTAAGAAGACAGTTCAAGTTCATTTTGTATATTCTGTGCCTGAGCCCTGAAGTCATCCATTTCCCCAGGGACACACAGTTCCTTTAATCACAGAATGATAATTGGAGATCAAAATCTTTGTGCTAGGGATGCTCAATGGTAGAGGTTTGGTTGTTGTTTCTTTCTTTCTTTTTTTTTTTTTGATTTTTTTAAATTTAAATTATTTTATGGTTGTTCAATTATGGTTGTCTGTATTTTGTCTCCACCCCTCCCCCACCCCCTCCAAACCCACCTCCCCCCCTTGCTTCCACCCTCCCCCTTGGTTTTATCCATGTGCGATCTATAGTAGTTCCTGAAAACCCTTCTCCCCACTGTCCCCTCCTCACTCTGCTCTGGCTATTGTTAGATTGTTCTTAATTTCAATGACTCTAGTTACATTCTGTTTGCTTTTTCCTTTTGTTGATTATGCTCAAGTTAAAGGTGAGATCATATGGCATTTGTCACTCACTGCCTGGCTTATTTCACTTAGCATAATGGTTGTTGTTTCTTGATTTTAGTAGACAGAACTAGTAAATACATACTCTTAGTTTTGCTTCTTTTTTCTTTTAAGAGAAAACACTACATGAGTTTATATTAGTATCTCCAATTCAACTCAGGACTGCAGGGTTTTGAGTGTAACCACACTGACTTTTCACATGCTCCTCTTTCGTTCTGAAAACTTCCTTCTCAAAATCACTAAAATAATTACACATTGTCTTAAATCCTCAAAATAACAATGCCAAAATTATTTTTTTAATTACCGAAAAGACAACTCAATTTTTTTTGCTATTTTTTTATCCTTAGGGTTTATGCCATTAGGGACGTACAGTCAAATTTCTATTTTAAATAACTTAGAACAGTGCCTCTCTGTGGTTATGTCCCAAACATGAATTGAACTTATGATTATTCACTTGGTTTTTCTACATTTTCAGAAACTGCAGTTTTATTAATTTTTTATTAACTGGGTAAAAGCTATTTACATGGTTCCAAAGTCAATCCACAAAGTGAGCTATACTCACAGAAGTTTGTATTATATATCCCTTGTATTTTATTACTAATTTCTTTTTTATTTAATTCTTGTCCAAGTACAGTTTTCTGTCTTATATTCCCAGCCCTGCCTTCCCAGTGCTCCCCACCTCCATCCCATTTCCGCCCCCCACCTTAGTTATTGTCCATGTGTCCTTTACACTTGTTCATGTGAGTCCTTCCCCTTTTCCCCTGTGATTCACTCTATTACTAATTTCTGCCATAGAGAATCTATTTTTTCCATTTCACTCTTCCATTTAAAAATATAAGTAAATGGAAAATTATATCATGCTATTTTATACTTTCCTTGATCTTGCTTTTTTACTTTAACAATATATTGGACATCACTCCATAGAACCAGACAGAACATTCTCCTATAAAGTGCTCTGTTGTGGGGACATACCGTTGTTTATCCAACCAATCACTCTTTTTTTTTATTTAACTCTTGTTCAAGCACAGTTTTCTTTCTTGTATTCCCAGCCCTGCCTTCCCAGTGCTCCCCACCTCCATCCCATTTCCGCCCCCCACCTTAGTTATTGTCCATGTGTCCTTTACACTTGTTCATGTGAGTCCTTCCCCTTTTCCCCTGTGATTCACTCTATTACTAATTTCTGCCATAGAGAATCTATTTTTTCCATTTCACTCTTCCATTTAAAAATATAAGTAAATGGAAAATTATATCATGCTATTTTATACTTTCCTTGATCTTGCTTTTTTACTTTAACAATATATTGGACATCACTCCATAGAACCAGACAGAACATTCTCCTATAAAGTGCTCTGTTGTGGGGACATACCGTTGTTTATCCAACCAATCACTCTTTTTTTTTATTTAACTCTTGTTCAAGCACAGTTTTCTTTCTTGTATTCCCAGCCCTGCCTTCCCAGTGCTCCCCACCTCCATCCCATTTCCGCCCCCCACCTTAGTTATTGTCCATGTGTCCTTTACACTTATTCATGTGAGTCCTTCCCCTTTTCCCCTGTGATTCACTCCCCTCTCCCCTCTGGACCCTGTCAGCATGTTCTGCATTTCAGTGTCTTTGGTTACATTTTGCTTGCTTGTTTGTTTTGTTGTTTAGATTCCTGTTAACGGTGAGATCATATGGTATTTGTCTTTCACTGTCTGGCTTATTTCGCTCAGCATAATGCTTTCCAGTCCCATCCATGATGTTGCAAAGGGTAGGAGCTCCTTCTTCCTTTCTGCAGCATAGAATTCCATTGTATAAATGTACCATAGTTTTTTGATCCAGTCATTGACTGACGGGCATCTAGGTTGCTTCCAACTCTTGGCTATCATAAATTGTGCTGCTATGAACATCGGAGTGCATAGGTTCTTTTGGACTGGTGTTTCAGGGTTCTTAGGATATACTCCTAATAGTGGAATTGCTGGGTCAAAAGGCACGTTCATTTTTAGCTTTCTTAGAAAATTCCATACTGCTTTCCATAGTGGTTGTACCAGTCTGCAATCCCACCAACAGTGAACTAGAGTCCCCTTTTCCCCACAACCTCTCCAACACTTGTTGTTTGTTTCTTTGCTCATGGTAGCCATTCTGACTGGTGTTAGGTGGTATCTCATTGTGGTTTTGATTTGCATCTCTCTGATAGCTAGTGATATCGAGCATCTTTTCACGTGTCTCTGGATCCTCTGTATGTCCTTCTTGGCAAAGTGTCTGTTCAAGTCCTTTGCCCATTTTTTAATTGGGTTGCTCATCTTCTTGGAGTGGAGTCCTGTGAGTTCTTTGTATATTTTGGAGATTAAACCTTTGTCTGAGGTGTCATTAGCAAATATGTTTTCCCAAACTGTTGCTTCTCTTTGTATCTTGATCCTGTTTTCCTTGGCCATGCAGAAGCTTTTAAGTTTGATGAGATCCCATTGGTTTATTCTTTCCTTTATGTCCCTTGCTCCAGGGGACGTATCAGTAAAAATATTGCTGCGTGGAATATCTGAGATTTTCCTGCCAATGCTCTCCTCTAGGGCTTTAATGGTTTCCCGGCTTATTTTTAAGTCTTTTATCCACCTTGAATTTATTTTGGTGTATGGTGTAAGTTGGTGCTCGAGTTTTATTTTTTGCATGTAGCTGTCCAGTTCTCCCAACACCATTTGTTGAAAAGGCTATCTTTACTCCATTTTATGTTACTGCCCCCTTTGTTGAATATTAATTGACTGTAGAGGTTTGGGTTTATTTCTGGGCTCTCTGTTCTATTCCATTGGTCTATGTGCCTGTTTTTATGCCAGTACCAGGCTGTTTTGATTACAGTGGCCTTGCAATACAGTTTGATATCAGGTATTGTGACTCCTCCTACTTTGTTTTTCTTTCTCAAAATTGCAGCTGCTATTCGGGGTCTTTTGTGGTTCCATATAAATTTTTGACGTGTTTGTTCTATGTCTGTGAAATATGCCACTGGTACTTTAATAGTTATTGCATTGAATCTGTAAACTGCTTTGGGTAGTATAGACATTTTGATGATGTTAATTCTTCCAATCCATGAACACGGTATATGTTTCCATTTGTTTGTGTCTTCCTTGATTTCTTTCTTCAGTGTTGTGTAGTTTTCTGCATACAGGTCTTTTGCCTCCTTGGTTAGGTTTATTCCCAGATATTTTATTTATGTTTTTGCTATATCGAATGGGATTTTTTTCTTGATTTCTACTTCTGCTGTTTCATTGTTGATATACAAAAATACCTTTGATTTCTGGATATTGACTTTGTAACCTGCTGTTTTGCCAAATTCATCTATTAGTTCGAGCAGTTTTTTGGTAGAGGCTATAGGATTTTCCATGTACACTATCATGTCATCTACAAACAATGCCAGTTTTGTTTCCTCTTTTCCGATTTGGATGCCTTTTATTTCCTTTTCATGTCTGATTGCTGTGGCTAGAACTTCCAATACTATATTGAATAGAAGTGGTGAAAGGGGACAACCTTGTCTTGTTCCTGATCTTAGTGGAAAAGCTTTTAGTTTTTGTCCAACCAATCACTCTTGATTAACATTTGGGTTGTTTTCAGTGTTTTCACATTAAAAAATGTTGCAGCAATTTAAAAAATACACATCTTAAAAATGCATGACTTTAAACTAAACAGTTCCATTTATCAGGACTTTATTCTGCAGATATACTTGCATATATGTTAAATGGTTTACATACAAGGTTTGTCACTGCAGCATTTTGTGTAACAGCGAAGTATTAGCAATAACCAAAATATAGATCACTATGTTACTGGTTAAATAAATGATGTTAAATCTATACAACAGAATACTATACAGCTATGAGAAATAATAAGGATGTGGTTTACATATGAAAGGCAAAACAAGTGGTAGAATTTCCCATATATATCCTTTTGTAAATTTTGAATTTGTAACCTATAATGCATGACTTCTACAAAATTAAATTTAAATTTTCATTTTATTTTATTTATTGTTGTTCAAGTACAGTTGTGTCCACTTTGCTCCCACTTCTCCCCCATTCGCAACCCATCACCACCTCCCACTCTCAATCCTACTCCCATTTGGCTTTGTCTATGTGTCCTTTATATATGTTCCTTCATGACCCTTCTTTTTTCCTTCCATTCTCCCCTTTCCCCACCCCTCTGGTTACTATCAGCTTGTTCTTTATTTTAATGTCTCTGGTTCTTTTGCTTGCTTGCTTGTTTCATCAATTAGGTTCCACTTATAGGTGAGATCATATGGTATTTGTCTTTCCCCACCTGGCTTATTTCACTTAGCATAATGCTTTCCAGATCCATCCATGCTGTCACAAAGGGTAGGAGCTCCTTCTTTC
>NW_028086431.1:632773-647002 GCF_014824575.4 Sturnira hondurensis
ACTAAGTGGCCCTCGTCTTCCGATCTACCTTTAAGTGGCCCTATACTAAGTGGCCCTCGTCTTCCGATCTACCTTTAAGTGGCCCTATACTAAGTGGCCCTCGTCTTCCGATCGACCATTAAGTGGCCCTATACTATGTGGCCCTCGTCTTCCGATCTACCTTGAACTAATGACTTAATCACCTATTCCTGGTGTTCTGATTAGTAAGAGGAATAAATTAATCCTCATCAAGTGCCAGACTCATACTGAGTGCCAGTGAAGTGTTTATTTAAAAACATTAAAAAAATCCCTAAACAAGAAAGTAGAAGACCTATACTCAGAAAACTACACAACACTGAAGAAAGAAATTAAGGAAGACACAAATGAATGGAAGCACATAGTGGTTCATGGATTGGAAGAATTAACATCATCAGAATGTCCATAGTACCCAAAGCAATTTATAGATTTAATGCAATGCCTATTAAAATACCAATGATATATTTCGTAGATATAGATCAAACATTTTAAAAACTTGTGTGGAACCATAAATGACTCCAAATAGCCTCAGCAATTTTGAGAAAGAAGAACAAAGTAGGAGGGGTCACAACACCTCATATCAAACTGTATTACAAGGCCACTGTAATCAAAATAGCCTGGTACTGGCACAAGAACAGACACACAAACCAATGGAACAGAATGGAGAGCCCAGAAATAAACCCAAGTCCCTATGGTTAATTAATATTTAAAAAGGGGGGCAGAAGCATAAAATGGAGTAATAATTGCCTCTTCAATAAATGGTGTTGGAAGGTCTGGACTGCTATATGCAAAAAAAATGAAACTCAACCACCAACTTATACCAGACACAAGAGTAAATTTAATTTTTTAAATATGCATTTATTTTTTATTGCTTGGTAATGGATATATTGGTGTTCGTTATCTTTTCACTCCTCCTACCTATGCCATATATGTCTTTTTATTGAACAGTTAATAAAACATATTAACAAACAAATGTCAGTTTTGAAGGGTAAGTTTTTGTTATTTTAGGGAAAAATGTAGGCTACTGATCATAAATGTTAGCACAACAAATTGCATCTGGAGTTTTGTGATGAAAATCAAGGTTTGTGGAAATAAAAACATGTTAATTTAGTCACTGGCATGACAGTTGCGAATATAGGAAAAAACACTTTCTTATAATAAATCATTAATTTTGACAGTAGACATGTAAATAAGACCATAAACCAAATTTCTACTTATTTCCCCGTGGCAAATACATCAGATAAGGCTTAGTCATGACTCATATTTATAACAATTGATATTTCTCCCTTATTTTTGCACCGTGTTCTATGAAGTTTAGTATTGATTATGAGAGAATGAAAACCCTTGCTTCTTCCCAGGTCTGTTTTAGTCTGTTATTCTTTGAGACAAATGTCAAATACTGGGATCATTAATGGTTATTTCATAAGCTAACCAAATGGGAATAATTCTTTATTTTCTGGGTATGTTTTTAAGGATGAGATTTGGTTTAAAGCATATCCATATGCATATAAAATTAACTTTCATAATAGAAATTAATTTGACTTAGACTAACTACTAGGTCTGAACTTCCTCAAGATACAATTACGGTCTCCAATATCCAATAATATGCTGTATGATTTTAAAACTCTAGGACTAGCCAATGCTTTCCAATGACACTTATGATATCACACATTATTGTAAGTGTTATTGCCTGTTTGTTGATGTGTCATGCCCACTAGCTTATGAGCTTTATAAAAATAGAGATGGTGCCTTTTTTTATCCTTTCTGCTTCCTCCTATAGGGTTCCATAATCATTGTTATAGAATAGATGTTAAGTTGGTTGTCAGATAAAATTAATAACTACCTCCTCTCTGCTGTTTTCTGCCATGTTTTAAAAAGTAATAGCAGAGACTTTATTATATAGGTTTTGGGGTAGAAATAATAGGCAGAGGGCAAACAAGACACCACAGTAGCACTTTAATGTCCCCATGAGCCACTGACCAACTACACCCTAAGTCATATGGTCAACAACTACAGGCATTCAAAGATAATTAAGGATGAGCCCCCAAAAGAATAAATAAGCATTAAGTCTGAACCACTGCATTCTCGGCGTCCATACTAATTCGTGCTTTGTTAATTTTGTTTGGGTCTTTGCTGCTTGATTCATTTACTAACATGGATAAAACAGATCCAAATATAAGACAGAAAACTGTACTTGAACAAGAATTAAATTTAAAAAAAACAGATCCAGGCAACATCCAATACAAAAGCTTTGAATTCAGATGAATTTGTTTATGGCTTAAACCTTTATGGCTTGTTAGTTTAATGGATATTAAATATTTAAAATCCATTTGCACACATGCTCCTTACTAGATGTATTATTTTTATTCATTTTTGTCTCTAACTCTCTTGCCACTCTATAAGCCAGGAGTTGGCAAACTATGACCCATATATGGACTGCAAATAAAGTTTTATGAGAACACAGACACATTCCTTTGTTTATGTCTGTGGCTGCTTTTTCAGTGAAGTTGGGTAGTTGTGACACAAACTGTGTTGCTCACAAGCCTAAAATATTTACTATATGGCTCTTTACAGAAAACCTTGGTTGACTCCTGCTATTTCTATGTGATCATATAATGAAGGATCTAAATGGGGCACATTCACTCAATAAAACCTAATATTTAACTAAACTCAAGTGTGTGCCAGAAAGTAGGAATTAAAAGATAACAAATACCCTGAATAGTGTTTGTACTTTCATCACCTAGAAAAGTACATATTCTCATTTCAGATGACAAGGTAAACAATGCTGCATTTGAAATCTATATGTTCCGGTGAAAAACCGCTAGACATAGGATGACATCTCAGGCAAACTCATTCACTCTGCCATTCACAGAAGCCATGATATACTCCCTAGAAACCTGGATAATATTACCCATTCCAGCTTAGAAATACCTAATTCAACCAACCAATGTACTTAGAATCACCTTGGACTGAAAGTAGGAAAACTCCTAGCACTGTGGGAATTACAAAATTTATATATATATAATACATTATTTACTCATTCAACAAATAATTAATTAGTATCTACTATGTACCAAATTTTGCTCCAGGCACTGAAGAAATAACAGCGAACAAAAGAGATAAAAATTCCCACCCTTGTAGTGCTTGCATTCAATGTGGAGTGCAATAATAATAATGACAAACATTTGTAGAGTAATTACAATGTGTCTTAAAGTGTGCTGTATAATTGATGTCGATTGTCTCTTAATATTTACAACAGTCATGAGCCCTATTGTATAGGTGACAAACTGAGACTTGAAAAGGTTGGTCCTTAACCAAGGTCACAGCAAGTAAGTGGCAGAACCTGTATCTGTCTACTGACAGAGTTCATATGCTGACTTGTGGTATACTACCTTCCTTATAAGGACTTTATAACTGATTAACTTGGTATTTTGATAGTACTTTTGAAAATGAAGCAAGAGTAATGGTAGGAACCTAATGTGCAAATTCACATCAGAGACTCTGAGCTGACAGGCCAGAAAATAAGGATTCCAATCTATATAATGACCCAAACGGGATTTAGAGATTAAGAGTCTTCCATATAAAGAATAAAAGTCTGGGTTAAAGTAGGAAGGCATAAAGTAAGTGACCTAACCTTTGGCTAGGAATTGGGAACATACCCCAGATGACAGAGAATTCACTCTAAGGAAGAAGAAAGTAAAGAGTAAAGAAAAGAAAAGAAAAAGAGGGGGGGGCAGAAGGATGAATATTTGTGCTTTTGGTCTTGAGTTCAAAGTCATAAAAAAATACATTTGTGACCCAGAGGAGTCTCAATCAAGTGCTCCATAGCTCAGATCCTACAAAAACTTGTTCCTCAACAGAGAATGCTGCAAAGGAGGGAACTGGGATTTTTTTTTACTTTCAGGAACAAAACTGCAAAGATTCAGAGCCAAATTTTGCGAATATCCTAAAGTTTGTTGGAACAAAGGATAAATAGGACAACTTTATGGTCTTGTCACATTCAAGAGATACGCTTACTAAATGTTTATTGAATGAGCAAATGACTGTTGAATGATGTGCTAATGAATTAATGTTGGGACAAACCATGGCAGATAAAAGAGTAAAACAGCAGACAAGGCAAAAAAGCTGTTTTATTCACGTACCATCTTTTTCCAAAAAGGATTTGACATGGCCTGAAAGTCACATATATTTAAATTAGGACAAATATAAAATTCGGACATTGCTGAAGAGGACAGCAAGTGAGTGATTTGTTATAACAACTAATCTCTTGATTTAAAGCAGTAAAAAATAAAAATACATCTTTCAAATCCTATTTTCTGCCTTTTCGCTCTTGGCAGAAACACACAATTCTCAGCAAAACAATAATGCTCTTGGAGGAGCTCAAATACTAACACAAATGTCCCTTTTCATTAATATTTTGTTATTCTTTTCTCAGACCTAACTGGTAAACTATCCAGGGGAGAAAACAAATGTCAAATAGAGATGAAGAAGTGTCCAAAGAAACAAAGTTTCAAGGTAAAAGATGAAGTAACCTTTGCCCACTGGGATATGCTATTAAATGAATCACTTGTCCTTAAATCTAACAGTCACCACGTTCTAAAGATTTGAAGGGACTTATAGAAAGAGAGAGAGAGAGAGACAGAGAGAGAGAACATATAGCTAGATTAGTTAAAGGAAACATAAAAAAACCCAGCAATTCCACCAGTAAAGGAGAAGTAGGAACGGACTAGGAACTGAAGATAGAAAAGTTACTGCAACTGAATGTTGCAATTGTTCTGCCCTTTGTTGCAATCGAGAAAATAATTTGTGAGAAGTTACAAATCTCTCCTTGTCTAAAGAAAACGTGGCACTGAGAGTAAGCTATCAACTCTGAACTATTTCTCTAGGAGTGAAGATGGCTCTCTTTTACCTGCCCCACCCACCTTGGCCAGCACTCTGAGGTGGCAGGCTTGGCTGTGACTTTGAGATAGAGAGCAGCTGAGAGGCCTACAAGGGAATGAATATGTGAAATAGCTTTATACCCCTACCCAATGAGCAGCCCAGCCTTGTACTTTGACAAATGATAGATAAGAAACCTCTCTCTCAAAGAAGCATAGTTTAAAAATCCTTACCTAAGGATATATTTATTTATTTTAAAGAGAGAGGAAGGGAGAGAGAGAATAAAAGAGAAACATTGATTGGTTGCTTCCCATACATGTCCTAAGGATCGAACTGAAAACTTAGGTATGTGCTCTGACTAGGAATCACACATTCAACCTTTTGTTGTACAGGTTGACACTCCAGTCAACTGACCTAACTGGCCGGGGTAAAAGAGGCATATTTTTATTTTTTTATTTTTTAAAGATTTTATTTATTTATCTATAGAGGGGAAGGGAAGGATAGAAGGAGAGAAATAGAGAAATATCAATGTATGGTTTCCTCTCATGAGTCCCCTGCAACCCAGGCATATGGCCTGACTGGGAATCGAACTGCGATCATGTGGTTCGCAGGCCCGCGCTCAATCCACTGAGCTACACCAGCCAGGGCAAAAGAGGCATATTTTAAAAGTAAAGATTAACACTTGAAATAATTTAGATTATTTACATTGACTTCATTTTTAAAAACCTTGATAATTACAGTGATGGTTTATTTAACTTTTGAAATTAAGTAATTTACTTATTACTTGCCTGTGTTCTGAAATTTAACTTCAGAACACAGGCAAGTAATAAGTAAATTTTTCTATTTGCTAACTAACCTCTCCCATTGCCAACAGCTTAAACCTAGTCCCCTCCTCCCCAGAAAGACAAGTTACAGCTAATCCTTAAACATTCATCTCCCCCTTCTAATTGCTGTGTAGGAGTAATTCTGTGATTTTGGAAGGAAACTTCAGTGAATAAATGAACGATTCTCTCATTTGCTATTTGGAGTTATAAAAATTACAAGACATCATTCCATTATATTCTTTCATTTCCTTGTCATTGGAAAAGGTTCCAACCTTTCATCATATTAAAAAGCAATTATCCAAATGTTTTATTCCATAATAAGTTTGACTACTAAGATAGAAAGTATTCATAAATCAAAATAAGGGGGTTCTTTTTAGCATATAAACAGGTGAGTCAACCTTCTACATTTGAAAAAAGTTCTCAGTTGAAGATTACCCTTGAAACTATCTATTTGAAACTTTGTGTCTTTACTTTGGTGTTTTTCTACTTCACCATTCCCATTAAAACACTGTGATTTTGTTACAGATGTTATCTCCTTACTGACTCTGCAAGCTGATGAAGTTGGGAGACAGTTCCTTCCAAAGTTGGCATACAGTGCTATTCGTCAAGGTAAGCTGGGCTTTGTTAGAAAGAATTTGGACAGTGCTGTCTCCTGCAGTCTGTCAACCAGTAGTGTACTTACTGGCTTTGAGACCACCACATGCAGGACACTGTTCTTCCAAGCTGGGGAAAATTACAAAAGGATTTAAAGATATGCCACCTAACCCATTCCTAATAATTCTTAACATTTTTACAGAACTTTATAATTTACAAAGGGCTTTCCCCTAGGTTATCACTTTTGATCCTCGCAATAACCTAGAAGAGCCAGTTCAGCAGGTCTTAGCCATCCTCATTTGAAAAATGAGTAAATCAAGGCTCAGAAGTTTTTTTTGTGTGACATTTTATCTCCTTTAGGAGCAGGGGTGGGGGTGGGGCTGCAAATGTGATAAAATGGGCTAAATGGAGACAAGTTATTCTTAAGCCATTGTTTAGGGAATCAAAATTAATCACCAGTTTCTCAATCTTATGTCTAAAAAATTGTATACAGAATCATCAACCTGAGTGATCAGTCAGAAAGGAGCAAATGATACAAGGGTGAGGTAGGCTGAGGTGTCACTCATGGAAGAGGCTACGAGACAATGTGTCACCTTTGTGTGAATTAGGAAAAATGTGCTGGGTTCTTATGGAGGCAGTTGTGGGGGTGTGCATAGCTTAGAAAGCCTTGGTGAGAAGTAGAAAAAAAAGAGAAAAGGTACCTCTTCCTCCCAGCACATGTGGCTATTACCATGCAATGGTGAAGGATGTCGTGAGCTTGGTTTAGATTTCAACCTTCATTATCCTCCCCATTTGGGTGCCCTGGTGCTCCTGACTTAAGAGACTAGAAGGCCTGAGACTAGGTAAAACTGGCTAGAGTCTTCACTACTCCAAGTTTGATCCTTGTACCAGCAGCATGGGCTTCACGTGGGAGTTTGTTATATGTGCAGAATCTCTGGTGTCACATCCAGACCTACTGACTGAGAATCTGCCCTGTAATAAGATCCTCAACTGATTTGTATGCACATCAAGTTTGAAAAGGATTGGGCTACACCAGGAGGCAGGCTCATAACAGGATTTCTGGGAATTGGAGACAGGTGAATCAGTGATTATTCATGGAGTGGCAAGCAGGTTTGTCTGGCTGAAGAAGAGTCACTCAGAGTAAAAAAGCCCCTGCCCTCCAATAAATGGTATTATTTTTGGAACTCAATTTAGCGTTGAGTTTTACTCTTGTTGTAATACTGCATGCAATGTGGTTTCAGCCATCTCCGATGCACTAAGCCCTGGACATCCAAGGCTCTTTGTCCCTATCCTGCAGGACATCACTATTTCCAAAGATGAGAAAATGATGAATCCAAAGCAACAGGTAGCCCAGTGAAGATGTAAACAGAGCAGTGGGGGAGCATGGAGGAACAGCAAGCACCTTTCCCTATGATCATTGGGTTGGGTGATGAAACATGAAGAATTGTGAATAGCCACAGCAATCTTAAGAAAAAAGAACAAAGTCAGAAGAATCATGCTACCTGATATCAAACTATACTACAAGGTCATAGTAACCAAAACATCATAGTACTGGTATAAAATCATACATATACACCAATAGAATAGAATGGAGAATGCAAAAATAAACCCACACCTTTACAGTCAATTAATATTTGACAAAGGAGGCAAAAATATGGAATGGAGTAAACATAATGTATTCAATAAATGGTGTTGGGAAAATTGGACCAATATGCAGGAAAAAAATGAAACTAGACTATGTTCTTACACCATGCACAAGAATGAAGTCAAAATGAATTAAACACTTAAATGTTAGACCCTAAGCCATAAAAATCTTAGAAGAAAACATGGGCAGTAACATCTCAGACATTTCTCATAGCAACATTTTTTTTCTGATATATCTCCTCAGGCAAGGAAAACAAGAAAAATAAACAAATGGGACTACATCAAATTAAAAAGTTTTTGCACAACAAGGAAATCATCAGCTAAATGAAAAGACAACACACTAAATGGAAGAACATATTTGCCAAAACATCTGATAAGGGCTCAATATCCAAAATTTACAAACCACATGTAAAACTCAACATGCAAACAAACAATCCAATTTAAAAATAGGCAAAGGGCCTGAATAGACATGTCTTCAAAGAGAAGATACAGAAAGACAATAGCCATGAAAAGATGCTCAACATCATTAATCATCAGAGAAATACAAATTAAAACCACAAAGTGATATCACCTCACACTTGTCAGAATGGCTATCAATAAATCAACAAACAATAAATACTGGTGATAATGTGGAGAAAAGGGAATCCTAGTGTGCTGTTGATGAGAATGCAGACTGGTACAGCCACTGTGGAACACAGTACAGAGATACCTCAAAAAATTAAAAATGGAACTGCCTCATGACCCAGTGATTCCACTTCTGGTATACATCTGAAGAAACCCAAAACAGTAATTTGAGTGAATATATGCACCCTTATGTTCATTGTAGTGTTATTTACAATAGTCAAAATTTGGAAGCAGCCCAAGCATACATCAGTAGATGAGTGGATAAAACAACTGTGGGACATTTACACAATGGAATACTATTGGTCTGTAAAGAAGAAGGAAATCTTATGCATTATGACAGCATGGGTGGACTTGGAGAACATTATGCTAAGTGAAATAAGCCAGTCAGAGAAATACCAATACTGTATGGTTTCACTCATATGTGGAATCTAATGAACAAACTGAACTAGCAAGCAAAACAGACAGGTTCATAAATAGCTGGTTGATAGCTGTTGGGGCAGAGGGAGTTGGGGACTGGGTGGGAAGTGTGGAGGGATTAATCAAAAAAGAAAAAAGTCATGCACATAGACAATAATGTGGTGATTTCCAGAGGGGAGGTGGCATGGGGGGAGGTGGAGGAGGGTATAGGAGGGATAAATGGCGATGGATGGAGACTTGACTTAGGGTGGTGAACACACAATACAGTGTACAGATGATGTGTTGTGGAATTGTGCACTTGAAATCTGTATAATTGTGTTAACCAATGTCACCCCAATAAATTTAATAAAAAGGAAAAATCATTCTATTAATGGCACTCCTATGTATTTGTCCAAATGAAATTGAAAGCTATGTCACATTCACATAGATAATGGCGTCTCTGCAGGCAAAGATGTCTATCTCCCCAACTAAATTATGGACCTTTTGTGGGGGTCTGGTTTAATTTATATTTCCCTCCCCTTCCCCTATGTCAGGGCATATAGTACAGTGGTCAATGCACAACTGTTAATTAATGCTTACTGGCTGACAAACTAACAGGTTTACTGAATAAATAAGTGAGTGGCTTTGCAAAGAAGAGTCATGCAGTCTAACATGGGAGGTGAAGAAACCCTATAATTGCTCAGGAATGATGTGATTAAGATGTGCATTTGGGCTATGACTGGAAAAAATGAGGGAAAGATCTAAGAAACACTGTACGATGCTAGGACTTTTTGTCTGAAAGAAAAATGTAACAATGAGACAGACATTTTAAAAATATACTTTTTAAAAATCGGAATACTCCTTAACAATGACCTGAGTGAACTGCAATCAGATCCATTTCTCTCCAAATGGGCTGAGTGAAAGCTACTGGGAAAGGCTGCTGACAGGAATTAGGCCTGCTTTTTTTCCAGCTCCCCGTGGGGTTCAATTTCACTCTGTGTGAGAAAAATGGACATTTTTCTTTTACAGCTTTCCATTGCACAGAATAAGGCAGGAGTCCCCTGAATGAAAGCCAGTCATTAGTCTCTCTTTTATCATCTGCATAATACTTCTAGAGAGGAGCAGAGGGAGGGGGTCACAGGCTGTTGAGCCAGAGATCCAAAGGGGCTGCTCTGGCCCTTGTTAATGCAACAAAGTACATTGCACCCCAACAGCACCAGAGCCTCCTTGTACTGAATATTTAGTTATGCAGCATAATTGGCTCAGCTTACATAAACTGTAGGTTGAACACAGATGGCATTTCCTGCAATATCAGAAATACATTTTAAAATGTAAGTAATTGAGATTCTGTTCCTTAGTATAAAAGACTAATGGACATCCAGAGAATGCTGTATTGTTCAGCTCTACTGGTTGAAATAAGGAGAGTTGGTGGGGGCCAGAAGAAGGAGGAGAGAATTCATGAAAAATATACAGAGACCCTGAATCAAGTCCATGGTACCTGGGTAAGAAGAGAAGAATAAGGATCCCAGAGGCATTTCAGAACTTGGAAACAAACTGAATGTGGGTGGATAGATATAAGAGAGAATTGAAAATGACTTACAGATTTGTAGTTTAGGCAGTGGAATAGGCTGAGGCAAAGAGGTTGAAGATAACGAGCTTAGATGTGAAGACATGTTTGAGTAATTTCGGTGCAGATGTATAATAAAAGTTGGAAATATAGGGCTGGAGTTCAGTAGAGAGGTTTGGGCTAGAGACAGAGATTTGAAAGTTATGAGCATATTATTGTAACAAAAGCCAGAGAAGTGAAGTATCTGTCTCAGGGAGAATACACAAAGCAACAAGAGAATTCTAAGAGAAGCTAACAAGAGCCAGGACAGAATGGTGTCAAGGATGCTGAGGGTGCAAGGGGAGTTTCACCCTTGAAGGACTGTTAATAGTTTGGAATGCTACATGAGGTTGAAGAGGATAAGGGCTGAAAGGAAATTATCATACTGGTCAATTAATAGGTACTTGGTGATTTTTACCATAGCAGTTTCAGTGGTACAGCAAAGGAAAGAGCTAGGTTGCAGAGGGAGGAAGAATGGCTGCAAAATGAAAAACTAGGAGTCATAAAGGGTTAAGTGTTGAAAAAAAAACAAGGATGGAGTAGTGCCTGGAGGAGGAGACAGGTCCTGGGGAGGAATGTTAGGATGCCAGAGGTTTGAGCATTATGAGTAGAGAGAGACAGATTTGGGTAATGGCAGAAAGGGCATTAATGGAAATAAGTCCCTGAAAAGGTGATGAAAGGATGTGTCTTAGAAAGGAAGACAAGACTTCTGGTCAAGACGGAGATGTAAGTAGATATGCCTCACCTCCTCATACAACCATAGAAAGGAATTACAACCAGTTCTCACAAACAAATTACACCCAGAACCATCAGAAGATCAAGCTGTATGGAACCCTGATAACTAAGGATTTAAAGAAGCCACATTCATCCAGATGGGTGAGGGGTGGAGTCTTAGAGATGAAGCAGAGAGGTGGTGTGGCATGGAGAGGTGGCTGCAGCAGTGGTAGCAGAATGGATGGTCCCATATTCACATGTAGTAGATAAAAATTGAAAGGGAGACTTCTAGCCAAGATGGAGGCATAGGTAGATAGATACACATTGCCTCCTCACATGACCAGAAGAAGGACAACAACAAATTTAAAAACAGAAAACATCCAGAACTGCCAGAAAATCGAACTGCATGAAAGTCTGAAAACCAAGGAGTTAAAGAAGAAACATCATCCATACTTGTAGGAGGGGAAAAGATGGGCAGCCAGCATGGAGAGGATGCAGGGTAAGGCAGTGGCTGGTGGACCGGGTGGTCCCACATTTTCATGTGGATAAATGGGAAAGAACAACTGGGGAGCAAAACAGACCAAGCAACACAGGGTTCCTGCATGGAAAAGAAAACCTCAAAATCTCTAGCTGTAAAAACCTGTGGGGGTTGCAGCAGCAGAAGAAACTCCCGGCCTCAAAGATTTTGTTGGAGAGACTCACAAGACCCTAAAACATACACAAGCCCACTCACCTAGGAATCAGCATCAGAAGGGCCCAATTTGTTTGTGGGTAGCAGAGGAAGTGACTGAAAGTGGGTGAGAGCCGAGCAAGTGGCACTGTTCCCTCTCAGATCCCTCCCCCACATACAGCACCACAATGCAACAATATGGGTTACTCTGTGCTGGCGAATACCTAAGGTTATGCCCCTTACTATGTAACAGGCCCACTGAGACAAAAAAAAAAGTATGAAAGAATAGATCAAAGCTCCAAAAATAGAGCTAAGTGCTGAAGAGATAGCCAACCTATCAGATGCAGGGTTCAAAACACTGGTACTCAGGATGCTCACAGAAATCATTGAGTATAGTCACAAAATAGAGGAAAAAGTGAGGGCTATGTGAAGTGAAATAAAGAAAAATAAACAGGGAACGAACAGTGAAGGGAAAGAAACCAGGACTCAAATCAATGATTTGGAGCACAAGGAAGAAGTAAACATTCAATCAGAATGGAATGAAGAAACAGAATTCAAAGAAATGAGAAGAGGCTTAGGAACCCCTGGGACAGCTTTAAATGTTCTAACATCCAAACAATAGGGGTGCCAGAAGGAGAAGAGGAAGAGCAAGAAATTGAAAACTTATTTGAATAAATAATAAAGGAGAACTTCCTCAATCTGGCAAAGGAAATAAACTTCCAGGAAGTCCAGGAAGCTCAGAGAGTCCCAAAGAAGATGGACCCAAGGAGGAACACACCAAGGCACATCATCACTAAGTTACTCAAGATTAGGCACTGGCTGGCCTAGCTTAGTGGATTGAGTACAGGCTGTGAACCAAAGGGTCCCAGGTTGGATTCCCAGTCAGGGCACATGCCTGGGTTGCCAAGTCCCCAGTGAGGGCCACATGAGAGGCAACCACATATTGATGTTTCTCTCTCTTTCTCCCTCCCTTCCCCTCTCTCTAAAAAATAGATAAATAAAATATTTTAATTAAAAGATTAAAGATAAGGAGAGAATCTTCAAAGCAGCAAGAGAAAAGACAGTTACTTACAAAGGAGTTCCCATAAGAGTACTAGCTGATTTCTCAAAAGAAACCTTGCAGGCAAGAAAGGACTGGAAAGAAGTATTCCAAGTCATGAAAGGCAAGGGCCTACATTAAAGATACTCTATCCAGCAAAGCTTTCATTTAGAATGGAAGGGCAGATAAAGTGCTTCTCAGATAAGGTCAAGTTAAAGGAGTTCGTCATTACCAATCCCTTATTATATGAAATGTTCAAAGGGCTTATCTAAGAAAAAGAAGGAAATCAAAACTATGAACAGTAAAATGACAACAAACTCATAAGTATCAGCAACTGAACCTAAAAAACAAAAACAAAAACTAAGCAAATAACAAGAACAGGAACAGAACCAGAGAAATGGAGATTACATGGAGGGTTTTCAGTGGGGAGAGGGGAGGGAAGAATAAAGGGGTAAGTTATATGTAATAAGAAACATAATTGGTAGGCATAAAATAGACGGGGAGAGGTTAAGAAGGGTATAGGAAACAGAGAAGCCAAAGAACTTATATGTACAACCCATGGATGTGAACTAAGGGAGGGAATGCTGGAGGCTGTGGCAGTGCAGGGTGTAGGGCAGATAAAGGGGAGAAAATATTGGGACCACTGTAATAGCATAATCAATAAAATATTAATTTGTTAAAATAAGCAAAAGAAACTTTGCAGGCAAGAAAGGACTTGAAAGGAGTATTCGAAGTGCTGAAAATCAAGAACCTACTACCTAGAGTATTCTATACAGCAAAGCTATCATTTATTTTTTTTAATTTTTTTAATATATTTTATTGATTATACCATTACAGTTGTTCTATTCCCCCCCTTCAGTCCCTTCCACCCGCACCCTCCCTCCCCCACCATTCTGCCCCCCTTATTTTATAACCACGTGTCTCCAGTTCTTTGGATTCTATATTTCCCCCACTATTCTCGCCCTCCCCCCTATCTATTTTCTACCTACCATCTATGCTATTTTCTGTGCCTTCTCCCCCCTTCTCCCCCTCCCACCCCCCTGTTTCTAACCCTCCATGGGTTCTTCATTTCTATGGTTCCACTCCTGATCTAGCTGTCCGCTGGGTTTGCTTTTGTTTTAGGTGTGGTTGTTAATAGCTGTGTGTTTGCTGTCCTTTCACTGTTAATATTTTTCATCTTCTTTTTCTTATATAAGTCCCTTTAACATTTCATAGAATAAGGGCT
>NW_028086431.1:647134-691806 GCF_014824575.4 Sturnira hondurensis
GTTCTTCCTTCTGGTCCATTCCATTGATTTGAGTCCCCGTTTCCTTTCCATCACTATTGGTTTCCTGTGCATCTCCCTTCATTTCAATTAGTTTAGCCTTCATATATTCCTCTAATTTGTGACTTTGTTCCTCTAATTTGTGACTATAATCTACCAGTTCTGTGAGCATCCTGATAAATAGTGTCCTGAATTGTGCTTCTGAGAGGCTGGCAATTTCTCAGTCACTTAGAGTTATTGGCTCTGGGACTTTGAGTTCTTGTGCCATCTTTCGGGTTGTTCGTGCCTGTTCCATAGCAGGATCAGAGCCCTAAAATGTTCACTAGAACAGGGCAACTAAGTCTCTGGGTTGTGACGCTGTATGTGGGGGCGGGGTCAAAGAGGGACTCTGGGGTCCCGTCTGCCGCCTGCCGCCCCAGCCCTCACCGGTGCCGCAGTTGCTGCCTTCACCTGGCCCACACGTTTCGTCCCACTGCACGCAAGTGTGCCACCGCCGTCAGCCCTCGCCCCCTGGGGCCTGCGTGGTCTGTCTCACTGTGCGCGAATATGCGCCCGCGGTCTGCCCCGCACCCCAACTGGTTCTTGTCTGCCTGCGCGCCTGGGTCGGGGGCCCTGTCCTGCCCGACCCTGCTCGCTGCTGGCTCCGCCCCTCTTACCGTCCGCATTGAACGGTTAGATGTAGTCGGACTTCCGTATAATTCAATTTTCTGTCCTTTGGTTGTGTCTTTGTTTCTCCAAACCTTTGTTTTATTCAAACTTGGTTGTGGGAGAAGGCACAGTGTTTCCAACTATGCCTCCATCTTGGCGGAAGTCCGGAAAGCTATCATTTAGAATTAAAGGGCAGAAAAAGTGCTTCCCAGATAAGGTAAAGCTAAAGGAATTCATCATCACCAAGCCATTATTACATGAAATGTTAAAGGGATTTATGTAAGAAAAAGATCAAAACTATGAACAGTAAAATAATAAGAACCTCACAACTACCAACAACTGAATCTAAAAAACAAAAACAAGCTAAGCAAACAAGCAGAAACAGAAACAGAAAAATAGATATGGAGATCATTTGGAGGGTTATCAGCTGGGAGGGAAAGGGGGAGAATGGGGGGAAAGGTGCAGAGATTAAGAAGCATAATAGGTAGGTACAAGGTAGACAGGGGTAGGTTAAGAATAGTATAGAAAATGGAGAAGCCAAAGAACTTACCATGTACATGAACTAAAGGGGGATTGCTGGAGGGACTGGAGGTACCAGGTGGAGGGAGGCAAAGTGAGGGGAATTGGAACAACTGTAATTGCATAATCAATAAAATATACTAAAAATAAGGAAAAATTAAGAAAATGAAGGAAATGTAAAAAAAAAGAACAAAAGAAGACCTTTTCTTTGATACATGAAGGAATTAACAAATAAATAAACACAATATAATCTGGTGTTTTGGAAAACATCATCATTAATAGAAATGTTACTGCCTAGAAAATTAACAAAGGAGAAAGAAACAATCAGGTTTGGTTGTGTAAAAGAATAACTAATTTGCATCACTCATGTTAACTGCTCACTATTTATGCCTAATTATCACATAGCACTCATCAATACATACTGGTCAGGTTAACCTCACGTAAAGTTTTATTTTATTTCACAACTAAACTCCCTTTAGGTCTGCTCAGGCTTTAACTTGAAGCTTATATGATATTGTCTTTTCACCATCTTAAAAAAGACTTTAGAAGGAGCTTTGGCTTGCCCAGGAGAAAATTTTCAGATGTCAATTTACTTCTGTGGCATTTAACTTGGCAATTAGAGGATGAAAGAGAAAAATATAATGCATATGCAGGGGAAAAAAGGGTGACCTTATGGCCTTGTCACACCCAAGAGACATTCTCACTAATAGAGATGCTTGTCCCACTTAGAGAGAAGATTGTGTTTTTAAAAGAATGTTTTTTTCCTAGGCCTCTGGTAGTTATATACAATTATTATATCCTAGGGAACACAAATGCGATGAAACTTCAGCAGATGTGTTCTCTGGAGGTCATCTTGTGAAATGTGGTTTGATTTGCACTACAGCAAAACTTATTCTGAGATGGTTTTGTTCCCCCACACGATGAGTCATCTGTTTGTCTAAGACATTAAAACCTGTATTATTTTTTACATGCCAAACCTCATATATTTACATGATCATTCTACACACATTGGTATTACAATAAACAAGGGAATATTATTTTTTAACTTTTTTATTGTCATTCAGATAGAGTTGTCTCCATTTTCCCCCCACCACTACCCCTGCCCCAGCCATCCCCACTTCCCACCCTTGATCCTACCCCACTTTGGTTTTGTCCATGTGTCCTTTATAGTTGTTCCTGAAAATCCTTCCCCCCTTTACCACCATTATCCTCTCCCAGCTCCCCTCTGGTTACTGCCAGTTTGTTCTTAATTTTCATGTCTCTGGTTTTATTTTGCTTGCTTCTTTGTTTTGTTGATTAGGTTCCACTTACAGGTGAGATCATATGGTATTTGTCTTTCACTGCCTGGCTTATTTCACTTAGCATAATGCTGTCCAGTTCCACCCAAGCTGTCACAAAGGGTAGCAGCTTCTTCTTTTTTGTGCTGCATAGTATTCCATTGTATAAATATATCGTAGTTTTTTGATCCACTCATTTACTGATGTGCATGTAGGTTGCTTCCAGTACTTGGCTATTGTAAATTGTGCTCCTATGAACATTGGGGTGCATAGGTTCTTTTGGACTGGTGTTTCAGGATTCTTAGGGTATAATCCCATTATTTTTAAAAGATATCAAAATATGCTTTTGATTCTGGTGTTCATATTATAAAATAATAACTACCATTTATTGAGTGCCTAGCCTGTGATAGACATCTTTCATGTACTATCTCAACACTCAAAAAATTTTCATTGAGTCTTTTAATTTTTTTCCAGTAATGCTGAGAGATCCCTTTTTACAAAGTGAGCTAAGGCTTTATTTGCCAGCTACCACCGACTTCTTTGTTCCCATTCACAGCAAACATCATTAAAGAGTTGTCTCTACTCCCTGTCTCCAATTTTTAAAAAGCCACTCCAGTTTCTTGCCTCCACCACTTAAAAGAAACCTGCTCCAGATAAGTCCCCAATAACCTCCACATTTTAAATATATGCCTTATTTCTCACTCTTAATCTTCCTTGACCTGTTAGCAACATTTAAATGGATCAGTTCCTCCCCCTTAATGCACTTCCTTCCCTTAGCTTTCAGGACACCACAGTGTCTTGGTTTCCTTCAAACTTCACTGATCACTATTTAGTCTCCTTTGCTGGTTGTGGCCCATCTTTGACTTTTTAGTGCTATGAGGGCTCAGGACTCTGTCCTTGGTGCTCTTCTCTATTTCCTCAGGTGATCTCATCTAGTCTCATGGTCATCTCTAAACCTACAATTCCCATATTCTTACTTACAGCCCAGATTTCTATCTTGAATTTCAGACTTGTGTAACCAATTTCATCTCTGCTAGGATTTCTTTTTAATGTTTTAATTTTTCAATTACAGTTGATGTTCAATATTAATCTACTAGGATTTCCAATAGGCATCTCAATATGTCCAAAACACTGATTCTGATCTTTCCTCACAATGATAAGAAGTAAAACCTGCTTCAAACTATACCCTTCATCAGATGTAGGCAGTATCTCTATCCTGGTCATTCAGGCCAAAAAACTTGGGATCATTTTTGATATGTTTCTTTTTCTTAATCACTATATCCAGTGTCTCTTGAAATCATGATGGACCATGGATCTAAATATATCAGAATATGATATATTCAAAATATATCAGAATATGATATATTCACAATTCAATCATTCTTCACCCCCTTCATTGGTACATGCCTGTTCCTTAATCTCAATAGGAATATGTCTGCTTACCACAGGTAGTCATGTGGCTAATTGCCTTTCTTCTTTGCTCAAATGTCACCTTTTTAATAAGACCTACCCTGACTACCCAATTTAATACTGCAGCCTGCACCCTCTCTACAGCAACCCAATGCCCAGTACCCTTCTCAACTTTTTCTTTAATCCATGATACTTACCAAATTCTAACACATCACATAATTTCTGTATTTATTATGTTAATCGTATGGTTTCTATCTCCCCTATTAGAATGTCAGCTCCACGAGGACAGAGATTTTCATCTGTTTTGTTTGCTACTAAGTTCCCAAGCCACCTAGAGCAGTATCTGCATATAGTGTGCCCATAAATGTTTGTTGGGTTGAATTAAGAAGCTTAAGTATCTTTCCAAAGGTTGGTGACACAGTAACAAGTCTAGCATTCCAAGTCAGGTCTCTCTGATACTAAAGCCCATGCCCTTAACCACTTTATTCTACAGCCTCCCATTGTAGCCTGGAGCAGTGGTTCTCAGTAGGTATGACCTGAACCCTTCCTGAAAGCCAAGAAAGCAATGTAATTTTGCTACAACTCAGGATGCAAAATGTTATGACGATGACTGCCATAAATAATATTGATTTGAGTAGGCCATGCAATATATTGTAGAATAGACTGGAGTTCAACTTATGATAAGGGGAAGAGGCACATGGCAACACCAAACAATATCAAACAGGTGTCAAAGAAAAATATCACCCACGTACCCAGAGAAATTGCATGTTCACTTGGCTCATGGGTATATAAGTGAGGGTGGTCAGGTTGGGGAACTGTTTCATGCAAATTGTGTTGACATGTGGTAATAATCATACTGGTAAATATCAGTATGATTTTCCAGGCACTGTGAGGCATTGTTACAGTAAAGTAGGGACTGCACTATTACTATTACTGACTCGTTTAGTACACCTTTCAAATACCATCAAGCACACTGCTGAAAATTCTATCTAGTATTCAAATCTGTGTCATAGATTTAAGAAAACATTGGGAACCCTTGCTGCCAGGCAAGTTTCACTGGTTTTATCCATTCTTCCCCTATGTAGGCAGCACAGGGAAGTACACCTTATTCCTGCTTATATTTTTAAATTTAAAAAAAAACTATGAACATAGATAAAACCATAGAGTGAAGCCAAATTCATTTATAAAGCAAACAACAGTAACAACAAGACAAGTGAGAATTCTCAAAAGGAGTACTGGACTTGGGAGACCTGGATCTGTTCTAAACTTTGCAACTAAGTGTGTGATGTTAACCAGGTCATTTTCTCTTTCATCGCCTCAATTTCTTCATCCATAAAATAAGTGGTGAAGTGAATGGCAATCCTAAATGACCTGCATCGTCTTCTCCAGCTCTGATCCTGTGTAAACCTGTTATTCTGGATTGGAGATAAATGTGTTGCTTGAAACAAAGTGTTCAAAGGTTAAGAAGTGTGTTTGAATTCATTTATTGAGTTGGCAAGAAGTCCATTTAGTTTTTTCCATGAAATAAAAGACACATTTTTCATATGCACCAATAAGTTTATTGATCTGGATATTTTGAGTATGTCGGCTATCTCCTGCTATTGGCTCCTAGTGGGTAGAGGCCAGGGGAGCTGCTAAACATCTTCCAATGCATAAGACAGCCCCACAGCAAAGAATTATTTGGCAAAAATGTCAATAGTACCAAAAAACTTCTCAAACCACTTTTGACACATTCAATCAATCATAGCACCTTCTCCATACACTGCACAAATATGTTGTTTGTTTGTTTCAGTTGTGTTTTTACCTTTCTTGAAATAAGAAAGCCTAATATGCCAAAAATGTTGCATATTTTCTTCCATCTTCAATATTAAATAGCTGAATACATCAATTACATCAATACCAAAAATACATCAATTTTGTTAAGTTTTTTAAATACATGCTAATATCACAGCTGTCACAATACAAATTAACAAAATAAAAAATAGTTTCAAATAAAGTTAAAGACAACTAAGCACTATTAGAGCTGTCATACAGAAAAAAATTAAACAAACTTTGGTCAACCCAATATGTCTGGATTTAGTCGGTGCCTTAGGTGCAGAAAGTTGAATTAATCAAACCCAGGTCCTGCTGCATTTATTATTGTTGGTATCTTGTTGATTTCTTTATTCCTGGTCATCCCCACATCTCATTCACATTCTCCTCCCTCCCTCATTAGCAACCTTCTCTTCTGTTTAATGTCTATATTTTTGTTTGCTTGTGTTTTTACAGAGTGTGTAGTATCATCTTCAGTGAATGTCCTTTTGATTTCTCTAACTGGTGTTTATATATTTCTATTTCTTGTTATTTTTACCCATCATGGTTGCTCTATGTACATCTTATCCCTTGCCTCTAATTGCTGAAAACTAGTCCAGAATGTTCGTTCACTTCATTTTGCCTCTCCATTCTCTCAGTGATGAATGCCAGATTGCCTTCAACTCCCTGTCACCATAAATAACGCTGAGATAAGAAGCATTCCAATTTAGAAAAGAATTGTTGGTGAGGGTGCAAATAAGAAAGGGAGCTGCTTCTGAGCTCTGACTAGAATGATGAATTGCCACTGTTAGGGTCTCCTTTTCTCTAGCGTGCTGTAGAGCCTCAGGTGATGGAATTAAATCCAAATGCTACAGCTGGATCAGTAATCATGATTTGGGTTCCTGTAGTGCAAAGTGATTATGTTAGTGGGTTTTCTTCACTGAATTGACTTGTTTGAATCAATAAACCCATTTGGTCAGAGATTTTGACATTGTGTAGACCCTCCACCTCTGTTCTCACCTCCAGGTGATGACTTCACACAATCCCCCCAAGTGATGCACACCATGGTCTTCGACGGCAAGCTTACAAATTTTTCTGTTTCCCCACTCAGACCTTCCTCCTGTTTTCCATAGCAGCTATTTTAAACCTTCTCCATCCTATCACTTGTCTTCTCACTCTCAGCAGGTTACATCACCTCCTACTTCATAGAGGAAATGGAAGCTATCAAATGAGAGCTTCCTTAAATTCCTATTACCAAATCTAGAAATTTGCCTGCATCCATACCCACCCTTTTCTCCTTTCTTCCTGTTACAATGGAGTGCCCCGCCTCCTGTGTAAGAGGAATCCTTACATCCGTACTGTTGATCCCATCCCCTCCTTCCTTGCTCTATTGGCTGAATTATACCTTCTCCACCTCAACATTTCAACCTCCATACTTCTATTATGTAAGTGTGTTCAACTCTTTCTGATTTTAATACTATATTTTAAAAATCTCTCTCAACCTTAATCCCTTCCAGTGACCTCTATCTCTACCACCAACTCCATCAACTTAGCAACTAAATTTATTGAAAGAGCTACATTGGCCCCCATACATACTCAACCTCTTAAATCTCACCAAAGTTTCCTTGTAAATAAATCCAGAAGACCAATTTCTCTCCTTATACTTCTATCTTTACTAATATTTGTCACTATTGAGTACTTTGTCCATTGTGAACCTTTTTTTCCTGTCTTGAATGACACCTTACACTACTGATTTTATTCCTACCTCTCTAGTAACTCTTTCAAGGTGTCCTTTGCAGGATGATCCATTTGTATCTGACCCTTGGTGTTCTGCATTTATGGACCTACTTGCCTCCATTATTCCACTATACTATCCCTCTATAATCCCATTCTTTTATTGCTATGCATATCTTAAAGTCTCTATCTCAATTCCTAACTACACCTATCTGCTGCAGATCAACATACCCAAGTCCCTTCTAGGCATCTTCACGTGAATGTCCTATAGGAATCTCAAAAATCAGATGTCCAAGGCTGAATTTATCACCTTGCTCAACAATCTCCCCTGTTCACCTCTACTGTTAGTTCCTGTGAGTGAATGCCATCATCAGCCATTTGATTTACCAAGTCAGAGAAACTCATAACACTGTATATATTTTTATCATTACTAAAATTTTAAACTACAAAGCATAGATGCTTGTTAAACAAGTTAAAACAAGGCATTAGGCCCTGGCTGGTGTGGCTCAGTGGATTCAGTGGCATCCTGGAAACCAAAGGGTCATGTATTTGATTCCCAGTCAGGGAACATGCCTGGGTTGTGGGCCAGGTCCCCAGCTGGGAGCACGCAAGAAGCAACCACATGTTGATGTTTCTCTCCCTCTTTCTCCCTCTCTTTCTCTAAAAATAAATTACATCTTTATAAAAACAATGCAATGTTATATAAAATAAAATGTGAAAGCCCCATCCAATCACAGGTAAACCACTATTAACAAGGAGATGTGTATCCTTATAGACTTCTTTGGGTGCTTATATATGCGTATGCATACATACAAAAGTTTTGTTTTTACATATATTTTATCATAATATATGTATTATTTTGCAACCTGCATTTTAGCATAAAATATATTGTGAATATTTTTATATTATTAATCATATTGATATAACTTATTCTTTGTATTAGCTGCATATTATCCAATATTGTGTATAGGCTAAATTTATTTAAATATTATAATATTGTTAGACTTTATTTCCAGTTTTCACTATTCCAGGATTGCAGTAAATAACTGTGCCCATAAATCTTTGCATTTGTTTGCTAGGATAGCAGCCTAGAAATGGGATTTCTGGGATAAGTATATGTACATTTAAGTTTGGATGGATAATGCAAATGTGCCCCAAAAAAACTTGCATGACTTTTTTCTTTCTACTTTTCAGTTGAGAAACAGCATACATATAGTAAAGTGCAGTATTTTAAGTGTGCAGCAGGATGAACTTTTATATGTGTATATGTACCTGTATAAACACCATCTAGATCAAAGTATATACCATTTCCAGCACCCAGGAAGCTTTCTCCTTGCACTTTCCCAGTATATACATCTCCCCCAGAGATAACCATTATTCTGACTTCTATAATCAATTATTTCTGTCCATTCAGATCAATGAACCCATACATTATATACTCTTTTGTGTATTGCTTCTTTGACTCAATATATTTTTTATGTTGTCAAAACATAACAACCTTTTTTAAGATTTATTTATTTATTTATCTTTAGAGGGGAAGAGAAGGAGAGAAGGAGAGAAATATCAATGTATGGTTGCCTCTCATGAGTCCCCTGCTGGGAACTGGCCTGCAACCCAGGCATGTGCCCTGACTGGGAATCAAACCGCGATCGTGTGGTTCACAGGCCCGCGCTCAATCCACTGAGCTACACCAGCCAGGGCCATAACAACCTTTTTTTAAGGTTGTTATGTACATCCATAGTTCATCTTTTCTTACCATTATATAGAGTTCTATTGTATAAGCATCCCATAATTCATTTACCCATTCACCTGTTGGTGAGTATCTGGGTTGTTTCCACTTTTTTTGGCTGTTAGGAATAAAGTGGCTATGAACATTTGTGTACAAGTATTTTGTGGACACATGTTTGCATTTTTCTATGGTATATGACTAGGAATGTAACTGCTGGTTAGTGGAGTATGTTTAATTTTTTATTTTTTAATTCTCACCAAGGAATTCTTTATTGATTTCTTCAGAGACAGAGGAAGGGAAGAAGGGAAGGGAGGGAGAGAGTGAGAGGGAGAGATTCTGTATGAGCCCTGACCAGGGCTAGTTTTTTATCAAAAACTACAAAACAGTTTTCCAAAGAGGCTATTCCTCTTTATCTTCCCACAGGTTGTGTAAATTGGAACCACCAATAATAATACATGAAAGCATCACACACTGTATTGTTATTGCCCATTTAATTTTTTGTCTCCTCAGACAATTGTAGAAACTGTCTGTCTTGTTCAGTACATCAAACATACTGGACACTCAATAAATATTTGTGTAATTAGAATAATAATTAAGTAGCCACTGTTTATTATGTCTAAAGGTCTCAACCACACATGAAGGGTTAACACATGTTGCCATGGACAAATTGTTATAGATATGGACCACAAAGACAGTCCTAATTTGTTAGGGGCAGAACTGTGGCTTATTCATTGCTACATTTTCTATGGCATAAGACAGACACAGAAGAAGCACCTGTAATGACCAGTATGTTATATTTGGTTATATAACAGACTAAAAGAATGCTAAATCTTCCTGAAACCTTTAGTTGCTCACATTTCTGGGCTCAGATTAAAAAGAAGCAGAGAGAGCCCTGGCTGGCATAGCTCAGTGGATTGAGCACGAGCCTGCGAACCAGAGGATCGCGGTTCCATTTCCAGTCAGGGCACATGCCTGGGTTGCAGGCTGATTCCCTGCAGGTCAACTCCCAGCAGGGGACGCATTAAAGGCAAACATACATTGATGTTTCTCTCCCTCTTCCCTACCCCTCTAAAGATAAATAAATAAATAATCTAAAAAATTTAAAAAAAAAAGGAAGCAGAGAGAATGAGTGGCTATGCACTCACTACCTGCACAGCCACTAGCTCCAATATTAGGAAATATTCCCCTAACCTCAAGCCTGCAACCTTTCTTTTAAAATTTATACAAGACTATTTATTGCATCATTTACTCAAAATAGCAAAAGTTTGGAAACTATTATTAGGAAACCTGTTTAAAAAGTTATGGTAGAGTCATGCAATGGAATACAGTGTAGCCTTTTAGAAAAAGAAGTTCTTTATGTCTTGATATATTGCTAAATATTAAACAACAGAAATTTTAAAAGTCAAGGTGCAGACGAGTATGTACATTACACTACCATTTGAATGTAATAAAGGAAGAGGAGACAGACTAGGAAGACTATGTTCTGAGTGGAAGATAGCTAGAGTCTAATTCAATTCACTGTCAGCCTTCACAACCTGATTTCTGAGGTCCACTAAAAGATCCAGATGATGCTGGCTGATGAAGTCTGCTCCACCATAAAGTACAACCCTATGTCTCAACCCCTGAAAAGGTCAGTGTCTGAAGATTGATGGAGCCTGTTACACTAGGTCTTTATTCTTCCCCTATAAGTCTCTATAAAGCTTTCTATTTCTAGGGGAATTTATGGGCTGACAATTTTTTTCAAAAATCTTTCTTGCATGAACTAGGCCTTAATCAAAATTCACTAAGTACGATTCATTTCAATTTCTAGTTCCATTACTGCCCACAACTAGCATGATGGACGAGCTGGCTAACATTTTGAAGGTAATATCTATGTATCCATCTACCATCTATCTATCTATCTACCATCTATTTAGCATGTACCCTGATTTGAGTGCCTTCACTCTATTAATGTAGCATATCCTTTAGTCTTGCCTACTCTCACATCTAAGTGACATGGGGTATAAGAAAAAATCCCCAGCCTTGTTCCCATGATGAATACTAGATTAACATAAGTAAATCTTGGAAACTTGGGAATTTGCCAGTCCCAACTTTGTCTCATTTGCATAATTGTTTTCATAAGACTGCATATATTAAGGAAACATCTGTAGTTTTTCTTTCCTTTTTTCAAAGATTTTATTTATTTATTTTTGGAGATGGGAAGGGAGAAACATTAATGTGTGCTTGCCTCTTACGCACCCTCTACTGGGGACCCGCAACTCAGGCATGTGCCCTGACTGGGAATCGAACAGTCGACCCTTTGGTTCGCAGGCTGGTGCTGAATCCACTGAACCACACCAGCCAGGGCTCTTTTGGATTTTTTAAATAGTCACACCAGAGTCCTCCAATGCAGGGCCTTGGATGTCATGTCTTCCCATTTTCTGTGGAACTCACTTGTGAATATTATGCTCTTAGCATGATGAGAGGGAGAATACAAGCAGCATTCCTTCTCATTTTCCTTTTAGACAACTGTGATCTCCCTAATCAGAGCTAAAGAGTCCTAGAAGTGAGGATCAAAATATATTTTCAAATATTTGGGGAAACTCTTAGAAAGCTATAGGTTGAAGCATCTTCATAAAAGAATGTAATCAATTGTCCATTCCTCTGGAGAGATGTGGGAACACCATACACAATTAAGCTCATTTCATATATTGATTTTTCTTAGAATGAGGTCAACCTGTGTACCCAAGGTTTCTAAAAATCACATTTCTAATAACACTTCTCTATCATTCTTATATTGAGCTGTTAAGCTCACTCAAAACATCTGGCCTTTAAGCCTTTAAAAAATAAATGAATGTGTATTTGAGGCATGTGGTGTGGGAGAGACTCCCTCTTCTAAACATTATTGTACCCTTATTGAAGATGTATGTTATCCAGTTAGCCATTCATTCAAGTAAAATACAATCAGTCTATATTGTATGTAGTGGACATATGTGGGTTTTCCGCACCTACTCATCCATTCCTAACAGCACCCTAATTTCTTTTTGCAAGATGATTTCTCCCAAAGTGTGGGTGTTCTTAGTGGAATGGTAAATCTAAGCTTCTGTCTTACAACTATCAAAAACAAAGGGGTCCCTGAAGATGTGGATTTCTTCTACCACATCCTATCTCACTTCTCAACCTATCAGAAGTATCTCATGAGGTTCTGAATCTTAATCTGGTAACATGAGTCTATAAGAAATTAAAGTGTATTCTTCCTAGCAGTAGTGCCCTCACAAGAAGATTCCTTGCTAGGAGACTACTTCTGTGGTTTCTGATTTGTAAACCTCTATTTTTTTTCAAGCCCTGTTCTTGAACTTTCCCATAAATTTCTTGAGTTGTCAAAACCCTTTCAACCAATGTCCTTTTCTTTGAGTAGTCAGAATGGACAATATTGTCAGTTCAAAGACATCTGCTTTCTGTCACTGGCAAGCAAAGAACCTTGGCTGAAACATTGTGGTAGGCACTGACAGTACATTAATCAACGAGACAGGCAAGGTTCATGCCCTTATGAAGCTTAAATATTAGTGGAAAACATAAGTTTACTGAGCACAAAGATAAAAAATTCTAAGTAGGAAAAGTCAGCCATTGCTTTCATATACACATGTACTTTACACCATTCATTCATTCACTCATTCATTCATACAACAAATGTTTATGGCATGTCTATAAGGTGCTAGACATTGTAAATATGACTTTAATCCATATAATTTGTTTTGCCTAATCAACAGATTTATAACTAGGTCCTTTCCCCATTGCTCCAAACTCCTTGTGTCTCTGAAGGTCAAGACCAGAAACATCAATTAGCCATAAGACTGAACTGTTGAAGATGCAAGTTCTACTTCCTTTAACCCCTCCATACCCCAACCTTTCCATGTCCCTGGATATAGGGGAGGTAGGCCATCACAGATTTTCACTGCCACATTTAGGACTTCTGAAAAAAAAGCAGCAAGGATTATGGTCCTGGGAAAGAGCCTCTACAAACTTGCTCCAGAGAAAGTTCAGTACTAGCCAGTGTTTTCCAGCTTGTCCACAGGGTAACCAAAGCACAATCATTTTCAGGGTACCCAGAGCCAGTACCCTGAAAGTTTCAAGGGGCTTTGTAAATTTGTTGACTTAGCAGTGAAGATTTCCTCTTGGTATTGACAAATGGAGTCCTGCCTTACCCAAGCTGTCCCCTGAGAAAAACCAGAGTACCATACTTTGAGCCCTAAATACTGCAACATTTCCTGCTGGTGAAACACTTCTCTTCCACCATATCCCTGTTTTAATCATTCACTACTACAATGTGTATATCTGCTTTCCCCAAGTAAATAGTAAGTTGCTGGAGGTAATGGCATAATTATGACATGTCCGAATCTCTCTCTTCATGTAAGGACTCAATGAATGCTTGGTAGTTGATTGTTGATTGAAAGCAGCTCAAAGATCCTAAGATCTCTTTTCCATAGTCATTTAGATCTATCTTCACAGAAGTTTCAGCCATTTTGGGCCATTGGGCCATTTTCAGCCATTGGGCCTAGGAAGAGGAAACCAAAGGATGCTTGAAGTATATTTAATCAGTATTTTCTCTGTAATTTCAAACTGCCATCTAATTTATGGTAAACCCATGTTTTACTAATTAGCACGGGAAGTTATGATAAGAATCATGAACTTTTCTATAAAATATTATTTCTGTTCTTGACAGCATGTCAGGTCATTAGAGACAAGTTATACATTCATAACTCCAGCAACAGCAGAACAACCAGAATCCTATTACTCTCTGAAAAGAAATACAATCATGGGCATTTTCATAGCCAAAAGTGACCCCCCAAATCAAAGCATTTGCAGAGGTATCTATTTGTACATTCGCTAATTACACTCAAGTCTTATCCCTAAATCTGTTTTTGAATGAAGGTGACAATATTGTCAGTGCAAAGATATTTTCTAACATTTGAGACACTTTGTTCATTGTTTATCTTAGTCTTTATTCACTCACTGCCTCATGGCTCACCTTCCTCTACAACAAAAAAGTACATGAAACCCTATGGGGAACAAAGGATGTAGAGTTTCCTAAGAGCAAAATTTCATAAGCAAGGAGATTGACTCTGAGGCAGAAAGGTAGGTAGGGGCCTGAGGGCCTACCTACCTTTTTATATTATGTGGGATGGTGGAGTGGGGAAAAGAAGAATTTAAGAGTTTTATACTGGTGACAGACACCAGTTCTCCAGTCTATATAGTAGTTAGTGTTAAATTTTACTTAAAGGATTCAATGTGGTGCTATTCATAGAGCAGATATGGTGGGTGAGGCCATAAAGGGGTGAGAGGCAAGTGGGTAGGGGAAAGAAAGAGAAAAGGGTTAAAATATTGTGTTTCGGACTTCCACCAAGATGGAGGCATAGGTGGAAACACTGTGCCTTCTCCCACAACCAAGTTTGAATACAACAAAGGTTTGGAGAACAAAGACATAGCCAAAGAACAGAAAATTGAACTATACGGAAGTCCGACAACCACTAGCCGTTCAACAGGGACGGTAAGAGGGGCGGAGCCAGCAGCGGAGCAGGGTTGGGCAGGAAAGATCCCCAGACCTAGGCTCGCAAGTGGCCCGGACCCAGTCAGGGTGTGGGGCAGACTGACCGTGGTTGCACATTCGCGCACAGTGAGACGGACAACGCAGGCCCCAGGGGGTGAGGGCTGACGGCGGTGGCACACTCACATGCAGTGAAACAAAGCGCGTGGGCCTGGTGACGGTGGCAGCTGCCACACCTGTGGGGGCCACGGCAGGAGACGGCAGACAGGACACCATTGCTCCTCTTTGACGCCGCCCCCACATACAGCATCACAACCCAGCGACTGAGTTGCCCTGCTCTGGTGAAGACCTAGGGCTCCAATCCTGCTACATAACAGGCACGAACAGCCCAAAAGATGGTTCAAGAAGAACTCAAAGTCCCATAGCCGATAACTCTAAGCGACCGAGAAATTGCCAGCCTCTCAGAAGCACAATTCAAGACACTGTTTATCAGGATGCTCACAGACCTGGTTGATTATAGTCACAAATTAGAGGAACATATGAAGGCTAAACTAATTGAAATGAAGGGAGATGCACAGGAAACCAATAGTGATGGAAAGGAAACGGGGACTCAAATCAATGGAATGGACCAGAAGGAAGAACAAAACATCCCACCAGAAAGGAATGAAGAAATGAGAATTCAAAAAAATGAGGAGAGGCTTAGGAACCTCCAGGACATCTTTAAACGTTCCAACATCCGAATTATAGGGGTACCAGAAGGGGGAAAGAAACAGCCATAAGTGGAAAACATATTTGAACAAATAATAAAGGAGAACTTCCCCAGTCTGGCAAAGGAAATACACTTCCAGGAAATACAGGAAGCTCAGAGAGTCCCAAAGAATTTGGACCCAAGAAGGAACACACCAAGGCACATCATAATGACATTAGCCAAGACTAAAATGAAGGAGAGAATCCTAGAAGCAGCAAGACATAAGGGGACAGTCACCTATAAAGGAGTACCCATCAGACTGTCAGCGAATTTCTCAAAAGAGACCTTCCAGGCAAGAAGGGGCTGGAAAGAAGTATTCCAAGTCATGAAATCCAAAGACCTACAGCCAAGATTGCTTTATCCAGCAAAACTTTCATTTAGAATAGAAGGACAGATAAAGTGCTTCTCAGATAAGGTCAAGTTCAAGGAGTTCATCATCACCAAGCCCTTATTCTATGAAATGCTAAAGGGACTTATCTAAGAAAAAGAAGATGAAAAATATGAACAGTGAAAGGACAGCAAACTCACAGTTATTAACAACCACACCTAAAACCAAAGCAAACCTAGAGGACAGCTAGATCAGGAGTGGAACCATAGAAATGGAGATCATATGGAGGGTTAGCAAAAGGGGAGTGGGAGGAGGAGAGGGGGGAGAAGTACAGAAAATAGCATAGACGGTAGGTAGAAAATAGATAAGGGGGAGGGCAAGAATAGTGGGGGAAATATAGAATCTAAAGAACTCGAGACACGTGGTTATAAACTAAGGGGGTGGGGGGGAGAATGGTAGGGGAGGGAATGTGCCGGTGGAGGGGAATGAAGAGGGGGAAATAGAACAACTGTAATGGTATAATCAATAAAATATATTTAAAAAATAAAATAAATAAAATGTTGTGTTTCACTATGCTAGAAAACTTGTAGACATCATATCATTTAAACCTCACTTCAGCTCAAGGTTGAGTATACTATTATTATTACTTCCCCAAGTTTCACATCTAGGAATCTGTCACACCTCTGTCAAGAGCTTGGATTCGAACCTATAACTTGTTTTTGCAGCCCACCACATTATACATACTCACAATGGTAATGGGTGATTAGATGTATGGTACTAAAAACAAGGAGTTTATCTTTCTTTCTAATTGGAAGGGTACAAAGGTCTTTTATTTATGTATGTATACATTTATTTATTGTTTGAAGAGGTAATATATTCTCTCAGTACAAGATTTGAAAGATATAAATATACCCTGTTACACTTCCTAAAGGCAAAAATTGATATCAGTTTTTTGTGTATCCTTCTAGAATGTTCATCTCTTTACTCATTTCTACCCAAGGCCAATGTAAGCAGCCTGCCTGGCTGGGAAGCCTTGGTGGCAGTATTTGGAATGGGATTAAGAAGGCCACCCATCATGCTAATGTAGAGTAGGCAAAGTTCATCTTCAGTGCTCACTGTGTTGCCTTTGAATGGCTCTTCTTGTCTCTGTCTCCTATTGGTCTGCTTACCCTGACTTTTCCTTTCCTCCCTAAAGAGAAACCCCAGCTTCAGATAGTTCCTATTCTGTTACAATCCTCTGAATCCTGCCTGCTGTTGCCTCCCATGCTGTCTTGGCTGAGAAATTTATCCCCACTAGGGAATTCATGGGTGTCTCTGGATTGGTGAGTCACCCTTTTCACAAAACATGTCTACATTTTAACAAGGGGCTTCAATCAAAAGAATGACTTCTATAATGGGGATTGCAGGTGCTTTGTCAGGACAGGCCAACAGGATAGTGAGAGTTTTTTGTGTGTGTGTTTTCCCCCTAGAAGGTATCATCACCTTGTGGTTCTTCCTATCTGCTTGCTCTGTGGCTGTCAGGTCAACTTAGTATCCAGAAACTTTGGCCGCCTGAAACTGTTTGACTCTCAAAGCAGTAAGAACCCTGATCTTGATTTTTTTCTTCCAACAGTATGTGGACAATTAAAGTTTTTGAAACTAAATCTCCAAAGCTATAGACATTTCTCCCCTAATATAACTAAAACCTTAAATCTTATCTAAAAAAAGAAACAACTATACAATAAACAGGAGAAATATTCTGAGTTTAATATTCACTAAATGCTTCCTCATTCTTCCCCTTCCAAAATAATATTTAGAAAATGAAGCTGGAGCAGATGGCTTCACAAATTCAACATTTTTCTCAACCTGGGGGTAAGGAGAGGTAGATGCTTCTTCTGGGATTTATTGAAGAAATCTTTGTTTATGAACAGAATTCATTTTGATTTCCTCAGGTAATATTCTTTCCACACAATAAGGCACACCATCACAACTCACAGGAGAAAAGTAGGAGTCTTCATCAAAGTCACCTGTATTAACAAACAAACAAAAATAACATTTTCAACCATGGCACTGGGGACTTTGCATATAGCAGAAGCATAAGAATATTTTATCTAATGAAGAAATTAATAAAGGAATTTAGAAGGAAGTAGACGTGTGGTGCTTTGCATAGATAGTTTAATATAAATTCAGGGTGAATTAATTTATCTTGACAGCACTGTTTAGACAATTACAAGTACCTATGTTCTTTCTGCATTGTAAATAATAAACTGTGTCATGCACAGTAACCTTAACCTAGGGGTTGATATACATGGACAAACCTCAGAGGCCTTCAGGAGAGACAATATAAAATGGTAACACACGCAAATCTTTATCGTCTGTGAATTTAATATTCTTGCTCTGGAAGTTTAGCTGTTTCTCAGCCTGAGAGGGCCTAGTGATACAAAATGCACAGGTTTTCACTCTGTGCTAATAGAATTGAGCTTCTGGCTGCCACAGGTCTGATGGCGACATCTAGATTGCAGTTTTAGAATCTGGGCCTAAGAGGCTACACTACCTGCCCCACTGACTGAGTTACTTTACAAATCCAGGCACCTTAGTTCTCTGGATCTATTGCTTGGTACAACCTTAATATCCTGGATATGGAATTTGCTACTGCTCCCCATAAGCAAAATGTGTACATTTTATTCATATATTTGCTAATGAAACAATATCTCACAGGGACAGCAAAGGAACCAATATTAACCAATCCCTTTGCAAAAATGATTTTACTCTGTATTTAAAAAAACATCTATTCTTTAAAAAATGACTTTACCCAACCAGCCCCAATTATTATGTATTAAGGAGCTTCTATAACCCTACTCTCTATATGCTGTGGCTACCCAGTGCCTCCATAAGAACACCAGAACATATCTGCAAGTTAGTTAGCCAGAGTGTGATGGATACTTGTGGCCAAGGAAAAATGTTTTTCATATGCACCAACTTTTCCATGCAGAAATGGAGACTGAGACTCCATTTGTACACTAGTGCAATTAGCCTAAACTGGAAATTAGTGTTGCCTTAAACAGTACTGAATTGAAGGGAGAGAGAATGCAGCTCTTAATAGGAAAATAATATTCCCAAGGTCACAGATTAGTGACAGAACTGATACTTTATTAAAAGCCTTCTGACTCCGAGTTTGATGCTTTAAAAAACAAAACAAAACACTATGCTGATTCCAGATTGGCTGCAGCCCTTGGAAATAGAACTTTCATATGGAACCAACATAATAAAAAATATAAGTGGATAAAGCAGTTTTACAGCCAGTGCTGAGAAGATGGGAGAATGATTACAGCCAGGCCACCAAATGTGTTCTGTGTGTGTGAACTGGGGTCTACTTTTGTCTTTAAGAAAGCAACCAAAAGCCATTTCACCATCATCCAGCTGAAAGCACAGAACACAGAGTTATCACATCAATTCGAATACTTAAGTTCTTCCTCTCTTGACCTTTCTCTTCACTTAAGGCCTTTAGACCAATTATTTCCCTTTGTTTTCCCTCCCAACACCCATCTTCACTTCAGCATCTGTCTCTATACCTAGAAATTTGTCTTCCTATGGAAGAAGGTGATCATCTATGAGTATTGTACAGCTCAGAGGGTATTCTTGGTAGACTGTGGTGAGCACTAGCCTGAGAGTCAGGAGACCTGAGCCCTGGCCCCAGTTCTGTGCTGATGGGCTAAGTGACTGTCCACAAGGCATTTTACTTTTTCTTCATAAGTTTGCTCACTTACCTATAAAATGAGGGGATTGCTCTAGATAATGCCTAAGGTTTCTTCTGGTTTTAGTAATATATACAATTGTTTTTAATTACCCATGGTTTTTTTTTTACCTTCAGTCTTTTTTCTCTTCCATTAGTCTAATAACCCACCAGATCTGTACATATGAAGTGCTTCTATACACACTTTTTCTCAGCGACAGATGAGCTCATGTGTGCACATGTGCTTTTAGGTTTCAGAAAGAAGTATTTCCCAAGACCACATATGTGGCCCCACATCAATTCAGTATCTCTGAACTATAAGTGTAGACAACACAGCCTTTTCTCTCACCATTTGGGAAGCCTATTTCTGGAGGCAGGTCTTGCTTGGAGCCTAAAGATTTGAAAGTGGTACTAGTTGCAGTTGACTTGAGGGATGGTGTCAACAATTTGTGCTCAAAAGTTTTCTTCACTCTTTTCTGTTTACACCCAACATTTAGCTCATACCTGCTGCTCCCATCTGAAATGACACAGAAAAAGTTAAAAACATAAAACTCATCCAACTAAATACTTCATATGGGTAAATTATACCTCATAATCCTATTTAAAAATATAAAGTCCAATGTACAGAGTATTTGCTCTGGAAGGAGTCAGATTTTCTATGAAGTGGTAAGAAGTAAGTTTTAAATGTAATGTGTGGTAAAAGCAGAGCCAATTCTCCTACCAAGGATGCCTGATTTCCCTAGAGCACAGAATAGGGACCAGCAGGTTTTACTGACATGCCCAGCATAAAGGAGTAAAATCCCTGTGTTACTTATAGAATCTTTGAGTTCAAGCTTTACCTTACATAAAGGAGTTTCACATCGAGATTCAGAGAAGCTGCCTGAATTGGATGGAAGAACCTTTTGGTAAACATAAAATTCATTTGCCTGAACTAGAGATACTCTCAGAGGCTTCATCCAACTCCACTAAAACTCCCACTATGCAGAAAGGGACATTAGTCCATCCAGGAATCCCTCTAGCCAGGAGTGTTAAGGATGCTGACAAGTTTTCCACCTGCACCATCACTTTTTGCTTCCCACGTTCACTAAACCCACTGTTGGCTATGAGCCAGAAAGACCCTGTGACACAGTGCCTGGAATACAGTAGGCACTCAATCAATGTTCTTTTAATTGAATGGAATCAAGACTCAGGTGACAGCAAGGACAAGAAATCCAAGGAACCTGGGCCAAAAGAGAAGCTTCACTAAGTTAAAATATGGCCCAAGTCACATCCCTCCCCTGACTTCATTAATCTCAGCACAGAAGTACAAATCATTTCCATGACATGGAAACAGCTCCATTTTGATGTTGATGCTGTATGAGCTCAAGTCAGGGGACAAGTTAATATGATTAACTTCACAAAACCTGCAATATTCAAAACCTTACCCAAACTGGCATCTTACCAGAAGAGTTGTCCAATTGCAACCACCCACAACGAAAGTGTATCTGCCACTGCTCCCGCACACACCCCTTCATCACACAGTGGAACACAAAAATGAGGAATCCTATAACAGAAGAAGGTCAGTCTTTTTCAGCTTTTTTTAGTAGTTGTCACCAATGCCTAGATTCAGGTCTACTGTTCTCACCATAGATACACCTTCTAAAAAACCCCATGGCCATTATTGGCTTCCTGATCTCATCCTCCTAGCCTCCCTGCCAAAGGCAGTGATGGCAAGATGATCTGTATCAAGATTTCATGTCAACCCTTGGGCTGACGTCCTTCCTAGAGCTTGAGAGATCAGGTCTGCGATGCTAGCTAGTCCCCAAGATGGCTCTCAATGATCCCAACATCCTGGCATTCATATCCTCATATAGTCTCCTCTGGAATACATACTAGAAGCAATGGTACGTCACTTCCAAAATTAGGTAATAAAAGACCTCTCTCTCCCCACCCCCAACCCCTCTCATACCTCACTTTGAAGGAACCCAAGTGCTGTGTCTTTTTAAAAAATAATTTATTTATTCATTTTTAGAGAGGGGGAAAGAAGTAAGAAAAACAGGGAGAGAAACATCAATGTGTGGATGCCTCCCACACCCGCTACTGGGGACCTTGCCCACAACCCAGGTATGTGCCCTGACTGGGAATTGAACTGGTGACCCTTTGGTTCACAGACAAGCACTCAATCCACTGAACCACACCAGCCAGTGCTAAGTGTTGTGTCTTGAGGATACCCTAACAGACTTGTGGATAAGCCCACATGTGAGAAACTGAGGCTTCCAGTCTACAGCCATGTGAGTGAGCCTTCCTGGAACCAGATTCACTAGACTTAGTAAAGTCTTCAGACAATTAAAGCCCTGACTGGCATATTGACTGAAACTTTGTAAAAGTCCCCGGGACAGAATCATCCAGCTAAGCTTCTCCTGAATCCATGACCCTCAGAAACTATGTGTTTATTGTTTTAGGCTGCTAAAATTTGAGGTAATTTGTTACACAGCAATAAATAACAAATACATACACTCATCATTTACATAGTTACAGGAGTGGAAATCATAAATTTGGTCCCCTACTTTTTCACTGCCAGCACTGATTTTTCCTTGCAAGTGGGATAGAGGATCTGAACATGTCTGCCAGCAATATTAGCCATTTCCCATACCCACCTTCTGAAATATCTCCTTGGAAGATAAAAGTAGGGCTCAAGATGATCCTGATTACAATGCCCTAGAAAGCCAATTGAATTTCCTAAGTTTTGGGGTTAGAATGGGCATAAATAACTCTTGTAAACATCCTGACTTTTATTTATGGTCCATGGTGAAAGTCTTTTTATTCACAAAGCCTTTCCAGATACCTCAAACTGAAACTCAAATTTCCCTCTTTTGAATTCCCATAGCACTTTGTTATATTTGCTATATTTGGTCACACTATTCCCCATGTATTGTCAATTTCTCCACCTAGCTGTAATATCTTTCAGGGATGAAATATCTTTTATTTTCATCTTTATATCACTACTCCCTTTTCCTCTAGTACTATGTGTAGCAGCTCAATAGCTATTTGTTGATTCAAACCCAAAGGTACTTGATACACAAACTCTCACGGCCTTCTGCAACCCTAGAAGGGTTGAGACCCTGCAACCTTCTTGGGTCTCAAAATATTTCTTTTGGCCTAAGTGCAGTTTTGAAACCTTTGTTCTCTAAACAATATTCAGTGTGTTCCCTCATTGGCCAGTTATCCTGAAGTAGCAATTAGTGATGGATTGCAGTTGTCTTAGCTCATTGCAAGCTGAGCATGAATCAACAGTAAATGCCCCCAAAGCTCACTTCAGCTAGGACACTGGTGGGAGTAAAGGATCTTAACTGAGGCAGATGAGAGTCTCCTGCCATCTTCCCTGGTTTAGTCCTTCCTCCTACCAGTACCATGCTCTATTTGGGAGACTTTGTTTTAAGAAGATAATGAAAAATTGAAATATTCAAGAATACTTAGAGAAAACAAGAATAGAGATGGACTTGAGGAAAGACTTTGAAAGAGTTAAGTTGTTGTATTGGATAAGAGAAAACTTGGAGTGGGGAAAAAAGGGTAGGGAGATAGTAGCTATAGTCACAGCTACCATATGAAAGGGCTGTCATGAAAAGGACAAATTAGGCTTCTTCAGTGTCATTGGCAGTTTAGAACTAGAAACGAGAGGAAGCTACAAACAACCATGTGGTAACAAATCACAGCTAGTGTGTATTAAGCAATGACTAGACAATAAACTTTGTGCTATTAATCTTATATTTATAGATGAGAGATATTAGAGATCCAGAAGTCTAGTAAACTTGACCCAGTCACAGAGCTGATGTTGACCTGGCAGCATTAAGACTAAAGACAGGCAGTCTGGCTGTAAAGGCCAAGGGCTTAACCGCTCCACTATACTACTATCAGAAAAGGATGACCTGGATAAGATTCAGAGTTGTTTAGAAGCTACAATGGCAATCATGTTATAATATATAAATATATTTAATGAACATGTTGTACACCTCAAATTTATACAATGTTATATGTCAAATGCATTTCAATGTAAAAAAAGAGAGAAGTTAAATGTTTTGCTCTGTGGAATAGTCAGCCCTGTCACTTAAAATTTGCTGGTAGAGGCACATTCCTTCCTATCACTTGATGGCAAGTTAGATTAGGAAGTTTTTGGTTCCCTGGTCCCAGCCTTGAGACTGTCTGATTCCAGGTGGGAGGCAGAAATCTGGAGGCTGAGTAGAATGACAGTCTCCACCTCCCCTGAAGGCTTTGACTCCACTTGTAACCAAAGAACCGTGGTGAAGAATCCAGCATCCTTTTCTGAGCGGCAGTCACCTGGAAAGTGGTACATCAACCCAATGAGATAAAACCCTAGTCTCAGAGCAAGTAAAACTCCCCCAGCTGCAGCATTAAAAGGGGCAACAGTGACAAAAAGCCCCTATTACTGCACTGATTTCCTGCATGGAGTTTAGTTAGTTCTCAAACTTAAAGGTTATTCTGTGAATTCCAATGAGCTGCCTGCCAGCTCTCCCTCTCAGCCTGACAGCCTTCCCTTTTCTTTCCAATAACAGATTGATCTGCTTACTCATTAGAGCATAGGCATGAGGGAAAATGTCAGGTTTTGTCACCTGAATTTTTATTTGTGCATTCCTCCTTCAGAAATGGCTCATTACGATTATAATTTTTTTTCACACCTGACCACAGGGCAACCCCCTTCACCCAAAATTGCAAACCTGCTATCCATCTTTTTTTCTCTTTAAAATACTTTATTGATTATACCATTACAGTTGTCCCATTCCCCCCCTTCATTCCCCTCCACCCTGCACACCCCCTCCCCCACCATTCCCCCATTTAATTTATGTCCATATGTCACAAGTTTTTTAGATTCTGTATTTCCCATACTATTTTTGCCCCCCCTATTTTCTACCTACCATCTATGCTACTTATTCTCTGTACCTTCTCCCCCTTCTCCTCCTCCCACTCCCCTGTTGCTAATCCTCCATGTGATCTCCATGTCTATGGTTCCTCTCATGATCTAGCTGTCCTCTTAGTTTGCTTTTGTTTCAGGTGTGGTTGTTAATAACTGTGAGTTTGCTGTCCTTTCACTGTTTATATTTTTTATCTTCTTTTTTTAGATAAGTCCCTTTAACATTTCTTATAATAAGGGCTTGGTGATGATGAACTCCTTGAACTTGACCTTATCTGAAAAGCACTTTATCTGTCCTTCCATTCTAAATGAAAGCTTTGCTGGATAGAGCAATCTTGGCTGTAGGTCTTTTGATTTCATGACTTGGAATACTTCTTTCCAGCCCCTTCTTGCCTGTAAGGTCTCTTTTGATAAATCAGCTGACAGTCTGATGGGAACTCCTTTGTAGGTGACTGTCCCCTTATCTGTTGCTGCTTCTAGGATTCTCTCCTTCATTTTAATCTTGGCTAATGTAATTATGATGGGCCTTGGTGTGTTCCTTCTTGGGCACAACTTCTTTGGGACTTTCTGAGCTTCCTGGACTTCCTGGAAGTATATTTCCTTTGCCAGACTGGGGAAGTTCTCCTTTATTATTTGTTCAAATAAGTTTTCCACTTGTTGCTGTTCCTCTTCCCCTTCTGGTACCCCTATAATTCAGATGTTGGAATGTTTAAAGATGTCCTGGAGGTTCTTAAGTCTCTCCTCATTTTTTTGAATTCTTTTTTCTTCATTCTTTTCTGTTTGGTCGTTTTTTTCTTCCTTCTGGTCCACTCCCTTGATCTGAGTCCCAGTTTCCTTTCCATCACTATTGGCTTCCTGTGCATTGCCGTTCATTTCAATTAGTTTAGCCTTCATTTGTTCCTCTAATTTGCGACTAAAATCAACCAGTTTTGTGAGCATCCTGATCAACAATATTTTGAACTGTGCATCTGATAGATTAGCTATCGCTTGGTCACTTAGAAGTATTGGCTCTGGGGCTTTGAGCTGTTCTTCTTGAGCCATAATGTTTTGGTCTGTTCAAGCCTGTTATGTATGAGGGGCAGAGCCTTAGGTATTCACCAGGGTGGGGCGACCCAGTCGCTGGGTTGTGACACTGTATGCGGGGGCAGGGTCAGAGAGGGGCAATAGCATTTGCTCTGCTCTCTCTCAGATTTTGGTCCCCTCTGCTGCTTCCCACAAGCAAACTGTGGTCCCCTGACGCTGGCTCCCAGGTGCGGGCCTGTGCACCCTCCAGGATCCTGTGTGTCTCTCCAACAAACTGTGAGCCTGGGAGCTTCTCCCAGCACAACCCCAAAAGTTTTTCCAGTTGGTGCTTTTAGGTTTTAATTCCCATTGCTGGGGTCCTAGCCTGCGTGGTCTGTCTCAATGCTTGCTCCTTTGCCTGGTTTATCTGTGTGCAAGTGTGACCACGGTCAGCCAGCCACCTTGCGCCCTCACTGGGTCCACCCATTGCCACCCCACACCTGGGGTCTGCCAACCACTGCCTGCAGTCCTGGGTCGGTCTGGCCACTTTTTTCTGCCCAACCCTGCTCCGCTGCTGACTCCATCCCTCTTACCAGTCTGGCGGAATGGCTCATTGTTGTCGGACTTTCATACAGTTCAAATTTTTGTGTTTTGGTTGCATTTTTGTTACTAAAACTTTGTTGTCTTTAAACTTGGTTGTGTGAGAAGGCACAGTGTTTCCACCTATGCCTCCATCATGGCCAGAATTCGCCATCCATTTTTTTAAATGGCTAATTTGTTCACTTGCTTCACTGTATTCTTGTTTTGAGTATTTGGGGTGTGTGAGTGTGTCTCTGTGTGTGTCTTGAGTTTGAAACTCGGGGCTCTGTAAACACCCTCTCTGCATGATGGTATATTCTCTCTTGTAGGCAGAACTAGGAACTAGGAATGCTGGTTGCTTGGCTGACATAAAGCATATCTCACAGACAGAGACAGCTTAGCTCTGCTGATGTTGGATCTATGGGACTTTGGTTTTAGTTCTCAGGAAAACTCCAGTTGGATTCTGCTTCTACCCATGTAGGCTTCCTGCTTAGATACTACATTCCTTTCCGTCATAGGAATGAAGCACTTGCTGTTTTGAAAACACCCTTCTCCCCTTATAAGTTCTAAACTGCTTTGCTTTCTGGTTCTTTTGTCAGCTTTCTCTTTAACCCCTCTTTCCACATGGTGAGTGTATTCTCCTCAGAGTGATTGACCTAGAGAAGCCTGGAGTTACTGCTGAGGAAGAAATCTGCATAGGCACCTAGTTCTTAATCTACTGTGTACATTATATACTGAGACTGGTTAGTTCTTAAAACACCATGATACTGAGACCAGGGTAATCTCAGTGTAATTCAGGTAGTTCTGTCAAGAGGTAAAGTATAGAATCATCACCAGTGCCTCAGTCAACAGTCTATGATACAACCAAGTGCTGGTAGCCTCAAACGAATCCAAGAGAGACTGGGGTGGAGAGCTCACAAAAATTTTGTCCTTACTATAGCAAAAAATAAAAATGGCATGTGAAGGAACAACACATTTTGTGTTTTTTCACAATCTAATAATAATATAGCTATATAAGGCCAGCATTATCTGCTGGGACAAAAAATTTCAGTTGATATACCTCACTGATGCAAAATGAAATAGTTTCTTCAGTCATTATATATGCCTTATTCTAGATTGTTCCCCCATTTCCATGCAGCACCCGGCAAATACTTGGCATACCCTAACTGCACACCAATTCATATTTCCCAAGATGCCTCAGGGGTTAACAACCACAATGAAAAGTGTTCTGAAGTTTTTTAAATGCTGGGTTAAGATAAATTTTAAAGGTATTTTTTCCAACAAAATTTCTCAAGACTTTCACCATGTTAATGTATACTGTGCCATTTCAAGAATGGGACATGTAGTTTGCCACATTTCCCAAACTTCTCTGACCATAGAACCTTTTTCCTCCTAGAGCACCCTATGGAACCACCAATGGACTGCTCTCTGGTATAAAGCATTTATCAAATGAACAGTTAAAAGCACTAAAGGAGACCCTAACTCAATGAACTGCCCAAGTCAACTCACAGCCTGCTGCAGTGGCCCACATCAACTGGGCCAAACTTGAGGATAGAAGCATGGGGTGGAGTTTGTGACTCCCTGAAAATCACTCTGCCTGCCTCTTCTAAGAGTTTTTAATAGGCAAAATCAGTCTAAAATGAACATGAACAATTACTCAGAGATATATTAACCAGAACCCTAGCTTTTACTTCTCACATCGTCTTTGACCTACCATTTAATTACTTCATTGTTATTTCCTCCTTTCACCAGAAAACAGGAAGGACATTAAAAAGCTATAGAGCCATTAGTTTAGGCTCATTTAATTCAACCAGTTCTGGCAACTTTTTCAAGGTTGATTTGTAACAAAACCAAGATTAGAAACTTGGCCTCTTCCCTTGACACCACTGCTCTTTGTTCTTCACCTTCATTTCTCGGTGATTTCACAATTTCCTAGCCTGACTCCTTTTTACAATGTATTAGGATATCTGATGCAGCCTATGGGGTCAAAAGAGTAATGTTTCTACTGTCTAGTAATTGCTATGTTCAACTGAATACTGTACTTCAAAATGTCAACACTAGTGCAAATCTCTACAGTTATAAGCACAATATTGTTGATGCAATGCTAGAAGAAGTAGTGCCAATCAGTGTTTGTTATAGACTGATAACTAGCTGGAGTTCAGTGAGCTATCTGAGCTTCTCTCTACAGCCCAGAGGAAGAGAGACTGGGCTATTTAATGAAGTCCTAACATCTAGCTAATATTTTCAATGGCTGTATGCCAACTCATTGACAGCAGAGACCTCTTGGAGTATCTTTCCCTCCTTTAAATCCCTGAAAGATGAGATTATTTTCCAAAATAATCAAAGAAGCAAAAGTTACCTTGCAAAGTATTTAAAATGGTAAAAAGATACAAGAAAAAGGTCCCCAAGTGAAAAAGATAACACCCCAGGTGAGGCCAAGTAAGAAAGTCAGGCTTGTTGTGCCTTTGAGGTTATGCAGGATAATCTTCCACCAAGTCTTCTGGCCTTGAGATTTCACAGAATTCAGTTGAGCAAGAACAGTGCAAAACATGGAGAAATTCATGACAAATATGAGGCAAAAATAAGCCACAACTGAGATGTAAAAGGTATAATCATCTTTAATCCAACAGCTGTAAGAGACAAAACAGACAAGACCATTGTGAGGTACAGAAACATAAACTCACATTTTGCAGTGAGAATCTGAAGATCCCCTAGACAATTTCATTCCACCTGAGAACACCTAGTTGACAGACCTCATTCACACTCATAGGGGCAGAGCTGGGACAAGAACCTCAATCTCCTGAGACACAGTTCAAGTTTCTTTCTAGTGTCAAAGTCAGAAAACCCAGAGGATATTTCTGCCCTACATATTCAGAAACCTCTCAGTCCAATCCCCTAGGAGGCTATTCTCATCCTCATCAGCATGAAAATAAGTTACATATTGCCCCCAAAGTAGCCATCCCTCATCTTATACCTGAGTTTTTGTGTGCAGTATAAATTTTGCTTTGCATGATAAATGTCACAATAAAAGGACAAGAGTAATGACTGACTTTTCTAAATGCTACATCAAACAATGATGAGCTTATCAGAGTTAATCGAAATGCAACAAAAGAGCTCAGGTTGTATTGCTTTAAAATAATATGTATATATATATATTAGATTTTATTTATTTATCTTAGAGGGGAAGGGAAGGAGAGAGAGAGAGAGAGAGAGATAGATCAATGTATGGTTGCCTCTCGTGCGTCCCCTGCCAGGAACCGGGAACTGGTCTGCAACCCAGGCATGTGCCATGACTGGGAATTGAACCGCGATTGTGTGGTTCTCAGGCCCACGCTCAACCACTGAGCTACACCAGCCAGGGCTAAAATAATATGTATATTTTAAAACTCTCACCACAGCTACCAGTTTGGACCGCAGAAGGCAACATTAGCCAGTGGAGTGATTAATGGCTCTACCATTTCTATTTAAAAAGAAATATGTGGTAACTTATGAGAACAGATACTCATCTAATAACATTTCCTATTACTGGTGGTATTACCTCCAATTATTAATATAGACAAGATTCACTAATTCCTCTTTGTGTACACTTAGCTTTTCCAAAACCAGGAAAATCTCTTGTGGTCATATTACTTATGTTGATGTGGATACTCTCATGTATGTGTGAGTTTGTATATCTTGGGAGAGTGGGGGGGAGCATTAAATTACCCTAATAGAGTTAATACTTAAGCTTTCCTAAATATCATCTTAAGCCTTAATGGAAGCTATAGAAAACTTTTTTTAAAAAGACAGAGCTATATGTATTTTTGCATTTATTTCTTTTTAAATTATAATTTATTGATTATGCTATTACAGTTGTCCTGATTTTCCCTCCCTGCCCCCATCCACCCAGCACACCCACTCCCTCAGGCAATCCCCACACCATTGTTCATGTCCATGGGTCATGCATAGGTTCTTTGGCTACTCCATGTCCTATACTGTACTTTACATCCCCACGGCTATTCTGTAACTACCTATTTTTTACTTATCTCTAAAAAGATTGTTTTAATTTATTTTTTTAGAGAGGAGAAGGGAGAGATAAAATGAGGAAGAGAAAGATCAATGCATGGTTGCCTTTCGTGTGCCCCCTACTGGGGACCTGGCCCACAACCCAGACATGTGCCCTGACTGGGAATCAAACAGGTGACCCTTTGATTTGCAGGCCAGCTCTCAATCCACCAAGCCACACCAGCCAGGGTGACATTTCATATAATAATGGTTTGATGATGATGAACTCCTTTAATTTTTTCTTGTCTGGGAAGCTCTTTATCTGCCCTTTGATTGGAAATGGTATCTTTGCTGGGTAGAGCAATCTTGGCTGTAGGTCCCAGCTTTTCATGACTTTGAATATTTCTTCCCAGTCCCTTCTAGTCTGCAGTTTCTTTTGAGAAATTAGCTGACAGTCTTATGGGAATCTCCCATACATAACTAACTGCTTTTCTCTTGCTGCTTTTAAGTTTCTCTCTTTACCTTTAACTTTTGGCTTTTTAATTATGATGTGTCTTAGAGTGGGCCTCTTTGTATCTATCTTGTTTGGGACTCTCTGTGCTTCCTGGACTTGCATTTCTATTTCCTTCACCAAATAAGGGGAGTTTTCTTTCATTATTTTTTCAAATAGATTTCCAATTTCTTCCTCTTTCTCTTCTCCCCCTGGCATCCCTATGATGCGAATGTTGGACCTCTTGAAGTTGTACCAGAGTTTGCTTGTACTATCCTCACTTTTTTGGATTCTTTTTTTCTTCTTGTTCTGATTGGTTGTTTTTTACTTCCTTATGTTCTGTATCACTGCTTTGATTCTCAGCTTTATTCACTCTACTGTTGTGAATAAAGTAGAGTGAATTTCTAATTTCTTTATTTCAATTAGTGTACCCTTCCTTTCTGACTGGATATTTTTTATGTGTTGAGGTCCTCACTAAGTTCCTTGAGCATCCTTATAAGCCCTGTTTTGAAATCTGCGTTTGATAGATTGCTTATCTCCATTTTGTTTAGTTCCTTTTCTGGAGTTTTGATCTGTTCTTTGATGTGGGTCACGTTTCTTTGTCTCTTCATTTTGGCAGCCTCCTTTTGTTTGTTTCTATGTATTAGATAGAGTTGCTATGACTCCCTGTCTTGTTAGCATGACCTAACATAGTAGATGTCCTGCAGGGTCCAGTGGCACAGCCCTCCCCTTGCAGCCGTATGGGTACTCGAGGTGTACCCTATGTGTGAGCTGAGTACACCCTTCTCTCATATTGGAGCCTTGATTCATGTTGGCAGATCAATGGGATGAATTTACCCAGGCCAGTCAGCTGCAAGAACTGGCTGTGACTACAGACCACCAAATCAACCCTCTGTCGAAAAATCACCTGTGTGGGGCAGGGTGGTTGTTGGTGTTCTGATGTGGTCTGTAGCTATCCACTGGGTGTGAAAGCTCTGGGCTTTCCCAGGTGGTGCAGGCCAAGATCAAACCCCACTTGTGTTTTTCCCAGGGCCACTCTGTCTGAACTATAAAGCAATCTGAGATGGCTGCTACTTGTGCTGAGCTTGGAGATTCTCAGGTGAAGCAAAGTGTGAATCTAGGGTGGCTGCTCCTCGTATCATGCCTGGGGCCACTTAGCAAGAGGTACTGTGACTGGGGGCTCACTGGGGCTAGCTGTTGATTGATTGAAAGGATTTAGGAAGTTGTGAAGCATGAGCCAAGACCAGTCACTCATATGGAAAAGCCATTGTTAAAAGCTGTAAGTTGGGTGGGATGGAGCCTCAGGGGTCTCCAGGACAGGGAAAACAGTGTTATCCAGATTGATGGATTCTCAGATATGGAGTTTCAGATGGAGCTTCCCAGCTCTGTGCCTCTGTGGTGAGGGGAGGGTTCAGAAAGGGGACAATGGCCTCTGCCCGCCTTTCTGTCTTGGAGAAAGCTGTCCCCCAGCTCTTGCCTTGATGCCCGACACTTCAGTTCCTCCCATATACCACTGGTGCCTTTCAAGCTGCTACCCTGTTGCTGGAGCTCAGAGGATGTGAGTCTGATTAAGGCCATGTGTGAGTTTCTTAGGAGGAACTGCTTGGGGCTCCAAAGTTTCTTCCACTGACTCAATCCCTGCTGGTTTTTGCAGCCAGAAGTTGTGGGGACTTATCTTCCTGGCACTGGAACCCTGGGATGGGGTCTTGGTGTGGGGCTGGGACTTCTTGCTACCAAGATATCCCTCCTGAATTTTTATCCACCACACGTGGATGTGGGACCAACCCATTCCACATCTCTGCCCCTTCTACCAGTCTGGATGCTTATGGTTTCTTTAATTCCATAGTAGTCAGACTTCCATTCAACTTGATTTCTGACTGCTCTGTGTGACAGTTGTTGTATATTTTAGCTGTAATTTTGATGTGGTTGTACAAAGAGACATGCCATAGCAACCTATGCTACCACCTTGACTGGAAGTCCCCCAGCACTTTATATTTAGATAGAAAATCATCTCTAAGACACAGTGTTAAGTATTGGGTTAGCTAAGAAGTCCATTTAGGGTTTTTTTCTGTAAAATAAAAGACACATTTTGCATTTTCACCAGTGACTTTATTTATTTATTTTGACTGTCAGCTATCTCCTGTGTGGTAAAACGTGGTTATTCTCAATTAATGTTTTAATTTCATTGCTATCAACTTCAACTGGTTGACCATGGAGCACTGTCCAGTGAGAAATCTCCAGCACAAAATTTTGCAAACCACTTTTGACACATTTGATCATCACAGCACCTTCTCCACACATTGTACAAATCTTTTTGTGTTTCAGTTGTGTTTTCACCTCTCTTGAAATAATAAAGCACAATATGCTGGAAATGTTGTGTATTTCCTTCCTTCTTTTTTTTTAAATTTATTTAATTATTTTTCAAGTACAGTTTTCTGTCTCCTTCCATCTTCAATATTAAAATGGCTACACAAAAATTCACCAATTTTGATAAGTTTGTTTTAAATGCACATTGATATGACAGCTGTCACAATACAATCTGACAAAATTGTTTTCAATGAAGCTAAAGTCAGCTAAGTGCTACTAGAGCCATCTTATGGGAAAAAATGAATTTTTCTGCCAACCCAATACCAAGTAATGTATACCTACCATTTGGATAACAAAGTATGCAAGAGAATATCTATATAAATTTGATTGTTTGTAATAAGAGTTGCATCAAGAGAGAGAAACTGGGTATCTGAGGCTGAGAGTGGAGCCTACTTTTCATTCTCTACCCTTGTATACATTTGAATTTGTACCATCTATTGTACCTGTATTATTTCTTCTATATATATATATATATTTAAAGCTCTTAGAACACTATGCCTCTTACTAATCATTTCACATATATAAGGTCTGTTTTCAGAGAAAGGAGAGTTAGTTTTGTTCTGACTTTGCTTTTGCTTTTGATCTTTGAAGAAAAATAACCATTAGATAGATAATGGGGGGCACTTTAAGTCACAAAACAGGCAAGAAGGGAGGATGGAAGCCTAGATGAGTAGGAGAAAGAAAGAGAAAGAATGGATAACAAGAAATTTTAATTAGAAAGCATGTGCTGAAAATAGTATTTTCACCTTCTGTAAACTGTCATCTCAATATAAAAAACAGAGAAGCCTGGGGGACAAGACCTCCTACCCTTAATTTCAGTCCAGTGGGAGAGGAAATCTGTAGTTAAAAAGTGCTTGATAGGCAATGCTTAATGATAGGGATATGGGTAAATAGCCCTGGGTGGTGTGGCTGAATGGATTGAGTGCTGGCCTGAAAACCAAGGGGTCACAGGTTCAATTCCCAGTCTAGAGCACATGCCCGAGTTGCAGACCAGGTCCCCAGTAGGGGGTGCACAAGAGGCAACCACACACTGATGTTTCTCTCTCTCTCTTTCTCTCTCCCTTCCCCTCTCTGTAAAAATAAACCAATCCAAAAGAACCTATGCACCCCAATGTTCATAGCAGCACAATTTATAATAGCCAGGTGCTGGAAGCAACCTAAGTGCCCATCAGCAAATGAATGGGTCAAAAAACTATGATACATTTACATAATGGAATTCTACACAGCAGAGAGAAAGAAGGAGCTTATACCCTTTGCGACAGCATAGATGGCACTGGAGAGGATTATGCTTCATGAAATAAGCTAGGCAGAGAGGGACAAATACCATATGATCTCACCATTAACTGGAACATAATTAACAAAAGAAAAAAGCAAGTAAAATATAACCAGAGACACTGAAATTAAGAACAATCTAACAATAGCCAGAGGGGAGGGGGGCACAGTGGGGAGAAGGATTTTCAGGAACTACCATAAAGGACACATGGGCAAAACCAAGGGGTAGTGTGGAAGCAAGGGAGAGAGGTGGGTTTGGCTAGGGTGGGGGGGAGATGTGGAGGAAAATGCAGACAACTGTAATTGAACAACAATAAAATAATTGTAATTAAAAAATAAAATAAAAATAAGAGCCCTGGCTGGTGTCACTCAGTGGATTGAGTGCAGGCCTGCAAACCAGACAATCGCGGTTCAATTCCCAGTCAGGGCACATGCCTAGGTTGCAGACCAGTTCCCAGCAGGGGACTCACGAGAGGCAACCATACATTGATATTTCTCTCCTTCTCTCCTTCCCTTCCCCTCTAAAGATAAATAAATAAAATCTTTTTTTAAAAAAGTGTCACTGCAGAAAGAAAAAAAGGAAAAAAAATTTTAAAGAAAAAATAAATAAATAAATGGATAAAACCTTTTTAAAAAAGAAAATGGTTATGAGTAAGTAAAAGATGATAAGAAATGACACTGTGTAGTCTAAAGAACTACATAGAAACTATCTAAAGCCCTATAAAAGGAGGTTCTAACAATAAAAAAAAGAGAAAAGCAAACAAAATATAACCAGAGACATTGAAATTAAGAACAATCTAACAATAACCAGAGGGGCAATAAGGGGAAGGGTTTTCAGGAACTACTATAAAGGACACATGGACAAAACCAAGGGGGATTGTGGAAACAAGGGAGGGAGGTGGGTTTGGCTGGGGTAGTGGAGAGTGGTGGTGGAAAATGCAAACTGTAATTGAACAACAATTAAATAATTAAAAAAAGGAAGGTTCTAGAGAGATGAAGCAAAGTAAATGGCCAGTCTTTTTAGCTATAAATGAGAGATCCAAAGAGATGGATTTATACATTTAAAAAAAAGAGAAAATGAAGGGAGAAAGGGAAGAAAGAAAAGGGAAAGGAAGAGAGAGGAGAGGAAAAGAAAAGAAAAACAATAAGACAATAAAGCTAAGCTAATTTTCAATGGAAAGAGATGGAATCATCTTCAGGAGAGAGTTTTGTTGTCTAGAGGTAGAAAATGTTTTCAACATGTCTTTATTTTTCCTTGTAGTGGCCACTCCAACTCCTTCTGAGTTCTGGAATTTTTCTAATTATAATAGCTGCTAGTTATGTAGCACTTACCCATGTAACAAGGCACACACTTAGCACTTTATATACATGATGTCATTTTAATTTGAGAGCAAACATTAATATCCCCACTTTCCAGAGCAGGAAATGGAAGTAAGAAGTAGTAAAGTAAGCTGCCCAAGGCAGTACAGAGCCCACATACCTAATCATTATGTGAGTGTGTCCATGATTGTGTTTAGGCCAGAAAGGCTGAGGCTGAATCTTCCCTGAAGCCAGCATCAAGACCAAGTCCAGGTGGGGAACATCCCACCATACCCTGGTAGTCAAGAACATCATCACCTAAGAAGCAGAGATGTTGGTACTTACAATGAAGATGTGGAGTTCAGACTTCCATCCAGATCTTTCTTCACACTGAGTATGACAGCCACCATAATTGCTGGGACCCCTAGTGTTGGGAAGCAAACCAAAGTCCTATTAGTATAGGAGAAATATCCTGATCAATGAGTGACTCTGTGTGCTAAGTTAAGACACTATTTAAATGAACCACAGATGTGTGGGCATCAAAATATCATTGTTTGCAAAATGTTTGTAAATTCTTCCAAGTTAAACATTTCTAGGAGTTCTTCAATCTGCTAAATTAAATAGCATGCCAATGGTTTCAATACAACACCCACTGGTTATTAAAAATAGCTCAAGTACCAAAAATCAACTTGGCAATAGAAGAATCTAGTTCATTAGAATGCGAGTTCACATCAAGACTTTCTTCTCAGATGATGAGCCACCAATTTTTTATCTTGTTCAATACCACTCCTCATTTCCTGGTATCTTTTTGTCTCAGTCACCTTGCATGGAGGACACAGGCAATTAGCTGCAGCCTTCAGTGTCTTTTCTGACAGAGGACCTGTTTTTACACTTGTTACTAGTTTGACATTTTGACTAGATTGACCAGTTAATGACCAGTCAATTCAGCCAGACTATATAATAAAGCAATCTGTTCAAAGTGGTCAAACATGATGCAAGCATAGATACAAGGTTTAAAAATCCAATTTCAGCCCTGGCTGGTGTAGCTCAGTGGATTGAGCTCGGGCCTGTGAACAATACAATCATGGTTCGATTCCCAGTCAGGGCACATGCCTGGGTTGCAGGCCAGTTCCCAGCAGGGGACTCACGAGAGGCAACCATACATCGATATTTCTCTCCTTCTCTCCTTTCCTTCCCCTCTAAGGAAAAATAAATAAAATCTTTTTTAAAAATCTAATTTCATGTATATTTGCAAAGCTTAATTAATTTATTTATTTCTAACAATGTATTTCTTCTAAACAAAGAGCACACATTTTAGAGGTTTTGTAAAAAGCTGTTCTAGAGTGCCAAGCATCTTGAGAAATTCCTCACTGTCCTATTCTTTTTTTGTTAAAATTATATATAATTGATTATGCTGTTACAGTTGTCCTGATTTTTCCTGCTTTGGCTTCCCTCCACCTAGCATCCCTCACTTCCTCAGGCAATAACCCCTCCATTTTTCATGTCCATGGGTCATGTGTATAAATTATCTGTCTACTCAATTTCCTATGCTGTACTCTACATCCCAATGGCTACGCTGTAACTATCTATTTCTACTTCTTAATCACCTCACCTCTTTGCCCACTGTCTCACACCACCCTCCTATCTGGCAACCATCAAAATGCTGTCCGTATCCATGATTTTGACTCTGTTCTTCTTATTTGCTTAGTTTGTTTTAGATCCAATTATTGATAGATTTGTATTTATTGCCATATTATAGTTCATACTTTTGATCTTTTTCTTAAATAAGCCCCTTTAACATTTCATATAATAATGGTTTGGTGATAATGAACTCTTTTCATTTTTTCTTGTCTGGGAGCTCTTTATCTGGCCTCTGATTCTAAATGATATCTTTGCTGGGTAGAGCAATCTTGGCTGTAGGTCCCAGCTTTTCATGACTTTGAATATGTCTTGCCAGTCCCTTCAAGCCTGCAAAGTTTCTTTTGAGAAATCAGCTGACAGTCTAATGGGAACTCCTATGTAGGTAACTAACTTCTTTTCTCTTGCTGCTTTTAATATTCTCTCTTCATCTTTAACCTTTGGCATTGTAATTATGATGTGTCTTGGAGTGGGCCTCTTTGCATTGATTGCCTAAAGTGATAAGAAGTCAGCCCTGGGGAACACCAACACTTAAGGAGCAAGGATCTGAAGAAGGAAGGGTCTGAAGACAAAGTTGAAAGTGAATGATGATGAGCAAGAAGGAAGGCCAGTACTAAGTGCTATTTAAAGCCCCTTCACAGTTAGCCATATGTGTATTTTCAGCTCTTTGGATTATTATTGAAAAATTTGTGAAGCCTCTTTCACGACTTTTTCAATCTTCCAGTTGACAGTTGACTGCAGATAAAGGCTGCAGGGTGTAAATGAGAGAGTATTGACTGCTTTTGGCTCTGTTTCTGTCAGATTCCAAAGTGTACTAAAACAATTTTTTAGATTTTGATTCGTTTAGTGTTTGCCTATCTCTCCTTTCCACATTAGCAGAGAGCACTGATTGTATCCAGCTGAAAGCTTATACTATGTCAATGAACTCATTAAAAGGATGAGTAGCTAATTGAAAAGCTATTGTCTTTAGAAAGGCAGTGGAAGATAAAATCTGTTTCCCTGTATATTCTATGCATAACACTTAATATACATCTCTTATGTGTCCAGCACATTTTCTGAATTCAAAATCTGTTTTGAATAGGGAAAGGGGGAGGGGAGAAATGAGATGAGTTGACCCTGTCAGTTAGAAATACAAGAAAACCAATAAGATTACATTTAATTTAGGAAATTTTCATGCTGAATTCCATTCCTGGCTTCTTCCAGAGGGCAGCAGTGATAGTGATAGTCATGAGGTATGGTAAGAATGAGAGCATATCTGATAGAGCATCTTTCATACATTGCAAGTCCTTTTTTTTATTCCTTAAGCAATATGATATCACAGAGGTCAAAATCCAAACTGTGGAGACAGACTCCCTGGTTCAAATCCCAGTTCTTCCAGTTAGTAACTGGCTGTTATTAACAAATTAGTAACAAATTTGTTAGTAACAAATTAGGTAAGTTTGGCAAATTACCTAATCCCTCTGTGGCTCAGTGTCTCAATCTATTAAATGGGAATAACAATGGGATCTTTTCTATAGATATTTTGTGAGGATTAAATAAGTATGTAAAGCATTTACAACAGTTTCTGGCATATGCAAGTGCTATATTAGCAAGCTCTTGATGGGATTGTAACTTCCATAAAGGGAAGGATAAAATCAGGCAGGCCACTAGTATAGATCAGCAAATAGCCTATACACAAGCAGGTGCTCACTAAATATTTATTTGCAGACTGATTCCTCATCATGAAGGTTAGAAGTTGAATTTCTAGATCAATATAGGCAGAAAAAGAGGTGTACACCCAAAACATCAGTGAGGCAATCTTAATTCCTTGCCTATGATTATAACAGAATTTTATCCCAAATAATATGTCTAATGGAGCCAGAATTAGAACTAAAGACACACAGTCTTAAAACAGAGACACCAAGGACAATGGCAGTGTACTTACCCCAACCAACTAGGCAAAATTTAAGGATATAATTGGGAATGTATATGTTGAAGACTTTAACTAGAGCAAAATACATGTGGACTGCCTCCAGGCCCATCCATGTCAAAGAAACAAGCAGGAAGTAATGAAGTGCCACTGCTGCTGCAATACAAAGTCCCTCTGTCTGAAATGATGACCAAGAATTGACCAGAAATACCAGGTTTAGCATCAGTAGTGCAGTACACAAATTGATCAGGATTTTGGAAGGATGATCTTTTCGAAGCTTGCTAAAAGAAAAGGGATATGTTGAGTTAAGTGGGGGCTCTGTTTTTAATCAAGACTTGCTACATCCTATCTGCATAATGAGTGACAGAATTAAAAACTGCCTATTAAAATTAAATTACTCATATCACATTACATATACTGAATTTTACAGTCCCCCACCTTCTTTCCAGGTTGAGTCAAAGTATCCTAAGTATAGTGACTTTTACTAACAGGATTAATAATAGCCTCTATCAGCTAAGCAATCTCCTTTTTTTCTTTTTCCTTTTTGGGAGAGAAAAAAAGAAGAAATATACTGGATATACAATTCTATTATCACCCCTTAATCAGACTCAAGGCTTATCTACATATGACCAAATAGCTAAGTGACTATGTAAACCATTTCAAGTAGTTACTTGGAATATTTCCAAAGATCAAGACATTTGGCATCATGGAAATATGACCCTAAATTTCACTATGTGATTACAATTGTACTTTGTGAAAGGTGACCCTGTATTTTCCAAATTAGAAAAATATACATTTCCCTTTCATTCTTTTTTATTTCTTTTAAATATTTATTGATTTAAGTTTTACAGTTTTCATTTGGAGTGTGGTTTTTTTTTTTAATTGGGACAAATAGTGAAATACATAAATTTCAGGAACACTTATAAATGACATTTGGACAAAACCAAAGGAGGGTAGGATCAAGGATGGGAAGTGGAGATGGCTGGGCAGGGACTGCTGGGGGGAAAATGGGGACAACTGTACTTGAGCAACAATTTTTAAAAGTTTAAAAATAATAAAAATTATAAAACAAGTGAGCATTACTCTAATGTGAGTCTAAGGAAAATAATTTATTGGAATATAGCTTCATTTTCATTTAAAAAGTTTTCATTAATTTTTATGGGCCTTTTATATGTGAATATTTTGGAGACAGGAAGTGGAGCCTGGGAAAATATGTCTCCAATAGTCCAAGGATTCTTTATTATATTATTTTCTTAGAATTTCCTATAGCTTGGGCCCTTTTTTATTTATTGTTAATATTTTATTTGTATCATACCAACATGATTCCCATTTGACATGATGGAAATTTGAGGGCTGCTCCTTTTCAAGATATCAGAATGCTTTTATACATAACAGTTTAGCATGTATAGTTTTGAAAATTGACACTAGTCTAGTGTTAACTTTTAAGGCATTCCAGTAGGAATAAATATATTCATTCAACTAACAACAAAAAACTCAATGAATCTTCACATATGAATCTACCTAAGGAACCTCCACCCACATCAGGAAGTAAAATATTTTAAACATCTCAGAAATCTCCTGCATCCTTCTCCCATTAAATACCCTCCATTAAAGATAACAAATATTATAACTCCTATCCCCATAGATTTAGTTTTGCCTCTACTTGGAACTTCATATAAATGGCACCATCTTATCTTACTTGCCTCCTTTGCTCAACTCTGACTCTGAGAATTAGATATTATGGTGCATTGTGTAGAAGTAGCTCATTTTTTTTTAAATCCTCACCCAAGGATATGTCCTTATTGATTTTAGAGAAAGAGGAAGGAAGAGAGAGAGAGAGAGAGAGAAAGAAGAAGGGAGAGAGAGAGAAAGAGCATCAATGTGATAAGAGAAATATTGATTGGTTGCCTCCCATATGCACCCTGACTGGGGATCAAACCCACAACCTAAGCATGTGCCCTGACCAGGAATAGAATCAGCAACTTTTAGGTATACAGGACAATGCTCCAACAAACTAAGTCACCTGGCCAGGCCTTTTTTTTTTTACTACAGTGAAGCATTTTATTTTATAAATATACCAGAATTTATTCATCTGTCACCTGTTAATATATATTGGATTTTCCAATTTTTGGCCACTATGAATGAAGCTGCTGTGAATATTCTTGTAGATATCTTTTGGTGGACACATGTAATCATTTCTCTCTAATAGTGAAATTTCTGGGTCAATGGCTAGATGTACATTTATCTTTAGTAAGTATTGCCAAAGAATTTTCCAAATTGCCTATGCTATTCCTACATTCCCACCAGCAATGTATGAGTTCTACCTGTCTCACACCCTTGTTGATACTTGCTATTTTCAAGTTTTAAAAATTTTGCCATTCTGGTGGCAATATAGAAGTATAATTGTGGTTTTAATCAGCATTGCCCTGATAAGTAATAATGGTGATAACCTTGCTGTATGTTTATTAGCCATTTGGGTAAAGATTAAGGTTTGGTGTGGATATCTTCTTTTGTGAGGTACCTGTTCAAGTCGTTTGTCCATTTTTTTACTGTATTGCATGTCTTTTGCTTTTTGACATATAACAATTTCTATATATTCTGCATACAAGTCTTTTGTCAAATATATGCCTTAAGAATATCTTCTCTGCCCTGGCTGGTATAGCCCAGTGGATTGAGTGCAGGCCTGGGAACCAAAGGATCGAAGTTCGATTCCCAGTCAGGGCACATGCCTGGGTTGCAGGCCAGTTCCTGGCAGGGGACGCACAAGAGGCAACCATACATTCATATTTCTCTCCTTCTCTCCTTCCCTTTCCCTCTAAAGAAATAAATAAAATATTTTTAAAAAAGAATATCTTCTCCCAATCTATGGTTTGCCTTTTCACTATTGCAATGATGTCTTTTGGTGAAAGAAGTTTTTAATGAATGGGGAAGGGACAAGCAGAGAATCACAGATGGAGGACTCATGGGCATGGACAACAAAGGCAATTGACTGTGGGAATAGCAGGGTGATAAGGTGGGAATAAGCAATGGGGGAAAGAGCAAAACAACTGTAACTGAACAACAATAAATTTTCTAAAAAGTTTTTAATTTTAATGAAGTCCAACTTATCAACTTTTTCTTTTATGATTAGTGTTTTTGTATCTTATTAGAGAAATATTTTCATATCTAAACCCTCTTGCTTAAAAAATTCCATTATAGTGTTTTATTTTAGAAGAACCTTGGTTGTTTCCTTTGTTAACCTGTCCACTTCATAATCTAGTGGATCTGGCCTCTTCCTATTGTGATGAATCAGAGCCTTTTATGAAATGTACAATGTTAAAATAACAAGTGTCCATCAAACCAAATGAAATTTACTCAGTGTAAGATTCTATCAACTTACTGAAAAGCTATGTATGTCATCATCACAATTCCTAAGAAAATGGAGGAGATTCCACATCCGGTGTATGTTATAAGCATTAATATTCGTTCATTCACTGTATCCACTGCAGACCTGGATAAATCCTAGGGAAAGCAATGTGTTGTATTTTATACATTTGCCAGAACAATTTTATAGTAAAACATTTCCAGTGTTCTACAACAGGCAGTTCTTAGGGTATGCAGCATCTTTAAAACCAAAGTATGTAGATGACAAGACTGAATACTGTTTGTTGAATATGCCTAATGCAATTTACTGTGTACAGAGCATAAGAGTCTTCAACAGCACTGAAAGAACATTTAGTTCTTGGTTTTACTATCATTAACATGTTCCACATTTAAAATATAACCAAACTAATAGATGTGAATTGGGGATGCAAAGTAAATCATTATCTGAACTGACAATCCTAAAACACTACACAGACCATCAAAATATAAATATTCCTTTTGTTTAGACCTTAAATAACTTTTACAAAATTAAAAGATGAAATGGACCTCAGAGATCACATAATCCAGCATACTACTTCTTAACCTGAGGGCAATAAAATACCTGAAATGGCATAGAAAGTAACTTGAGTATGTGTGTGCATTGCCCTGAAAAGAAGGTTCACAGCTTTCGACAGATGGTTTTAGAGATTCATAACTTGTAAAAGGTTAAGAAGCAGTAGTCTGGCAGTTCTCAAATGGAAGTGATTTTTGTCCCTCTTCTAGGGACATTTGGCAATGTCTGCAGACATTTTTGTCACAATAGGGGAAGATATTATGGGAATCTAGTAGGTGGAAGCCAGAGATACTGCTAAACACCCTACAATGCACAGAAAAATTCCCCTAAACAAACAATGACTTGCTTAAAAATATCAATAATGACAAGGTTAAGAAATCCTGGTCTACTCCAATCTTTCACATTTCAGAAGACAAATCTAAGGCCCAAACAAGTGAAACAACATGACCAAGATCACATAGGTACTTAGTGACAGAGCTGGAATGTGAGCCCTGGTCTTTTGACATCTATGGTAATGTTCCAACCAATTTGGAGGGAGCTAAACAAAATTCTGACAATTCAAAAAGTATCAATAGAGCCCTGGCTGGTGTAGCTCAGTGGATTGAGCGCAGGCCTGCAAACCACACGATCATGGTTCGGTTCCCAGTCAGGTCACATGCCTGGGTTGCAGGCCAGTTCCCAGAAGAGGACACATGAGGGCAACCATACATTGATATTTCTCACCCTCTCTCCTTCCCTTCCCCTCTAAAGATAAATAAATAAAAAATCTTTTTAAAAAATAAAAAAAAACAAAAAGTATCATTAGAGTATCTCTTATTTGCTGAGTAAATATGGTAAAAATAAATAAATATAAAACATACCCTCAGTCCTCAATGAGCTTACCAGTACTAGAATAAGCAACTTATTCATGACACATTCAAATAACAGTATATAACATATAATAAAGTAACTGAAGAGAACTAAGAAAGTGCTCATTGGTAAGCAGAGAAGAACACATCTGAGAGCCATTTTGAGGGAAAATTCAGCAAGTCCTGATGTTAAGGAGGATGATAGGGAATGAAGGAGATAGAAGAGTTAACAATGACTTTGAAACTCTAAGCCTTGGTATGTCAATTGACCTTGTTTGGTTAACTACTGCAAGTATTTTTGTAAAAAAAAAATACATCTTTCCCTCACTACGACTTTACAATAATCATTAAAATTAAAAATTTTAGATTGAGGAGAGAAAATGGCGGCGGAGTAGGATGGAGCGACTGCAGTTCTCCTACACTTGGGGGAAAATCCTGGCAGATTTACAGAAGAACAGCGCAATCAATTCCCCAACCAACAATCCCCCAGCATTTATGAAAATAAGAGACCAGAGATAGTGACTAACCAGACAGCTAGAGGTCGTTGGGGTCTCAGGGACGGGAGTAAGGACGGAGGCGGCCAGACCCATGGCAGCCATTAGCCGGCGTGTAAAGACCTCGGAGCCGCGGCTGCCGCAGCGGTTGGAGCCCAGAGGCTTCCTTCCGTCTGTACCCAGCGACAAGGGCGTCTGCCACGGAGAACTCATCGGGAGCCCGGCAACCCTGAGAAAAGTCAAGGGCAGCGGCAGCGGTGGCGGCAGCGGCAGGACAGCAGCCATTGGCCTGCGCATAAAGACCTTGGAGCCTTGGCTGCCTCAGCGGTCGGGGCCCAGAGGCTTCCCCCTGCGCCCAGCGACAGGGACGTCTGACACAGAGGACTCAGTGGGACCCTAGCACCTGTGAGTAAAGACAAAAGCGGCAGTGGCAGGGCCGGCTGCCCTTGGGAGCCAGGCACCCCAGAGTAAAGTCAAAAGCAGCAGCGGCGGGACCAGAAGCCATTGGCCGGCGCGTAAAGACCTCAGAGCTGCTGCTTCCGCAGCTTCCA